>NC_084464.1:152934432-153234997 GCF_027409185.1 Cynocephalus volans | reverse complement strand
ATGCTAATCAGTATGAACCTAATTTGCGATTATGATTAAATATTTAAAAATCAGAAAACTAATTACTATGGGGAAAAACATGACTTGGTAGATAAATCTCTTGAAACATAATCTTCCAGGTGTCTAGGATCAATAAAAGGAGTTCTGGGTGGCGCATCCACTGGATATTAGTGTAATAATTGACAGAAAAAGCAACTAAAAACTACTGTTTCTTTGTTACAAACTCTGTGATGATAAACAAGTTAACTGAACTCTTGAGTTTCAGCTTCCCTAAAAGGATTACAGGTGTCTACCTACCTTGTAGAACTGCTAAGGCAATAAATAAGATCAATTTTAAAAAAGAAAATATTCTGTAAAAAAGTATAGATGACATATATATATATACATAGTACTAGTTTAGGGAGACTACAAATAATTTTAGTTAGGTTTAAGAAATTCTATGGTATCGAACAAGAGAACACAGGAGGTAACACCTATCAATGAACTTAGATAATGTCCAACTCCCTATTAAGACAAGATTTTAGAAGCTCTGTTCTTGGAAATACTAGGTAGTTGGCATCCTTATCTGTCAAAAGGTAAGGAACAGACTAGTTAGGCCATTTAATTTTGCTTCAGTTGCATCATGCTAGAATAATTTCAAGAAGTTTTTGCTTTTTTTAACAGTTTGTGCAGGGAATTCCAAAGACATTCAGCAATAGAATAAATGTGTAAGAATGATCCTCAAGAATTGTTTCATGCAGTTTACCGGCCTTAGGAAGTACTGAATTTAAACTGCCTTAGTACATTTGATTTTTCTAAACTAAAAGCCCTGAGAATAGTTTATTTCAATTACAAAATGTCCTTTTTATGAGAGTGAACTTATTCTGGCTACAATCTGATCTACTTTCCCTTCATCTTATTCTCTGTAAGAATAACCAACACAATAGTATATGGTTGCTATTTTCAGCACTCTCAGTATTCTTTAACAGCATCACTAAATATACAGTAAAACTGAATATTTTACATGCCTTTACAATAAAACAATTTCAAATCAAGATCAGGACTTCAGTCACGCCAAATCGCATCAAACCAATTACAATAGTGGTTTGTTTACCAGGGAGTCTTACAAGTAATGACATTTAAACTGGAAGAAAAGAAAGCAGCATAAAAATAAAAAGCCAAAAAGAGCATTAAAAAACAGTTCCAAGTCTCCTTACTTATGAGGAAAGAGGCTCCGCAGGGACACGTAACATTTTCAAGGTTTAGAAATTGATTAAATTAAAGCTCAAGTTAGAATTAAAACAGAAAGGAGTCTTCTATTAGTTAAAGGCATGTTCTATACCACAGTACTGACCAAAAAGTTAGTCAATAAGCATACTCTTCCAGAACAAATCAATTGTGTTTTAAGCACAGTCCTGGATTAACCTTTAAAATTGTACAATAACAATAAAATTCTTAGCAACACAGCAAGGTGATTTTCAACTTCATCCTGAATATTATTTGGTCTTAATTAAGTGCTCATATATTCCTCCCATCATTTATTTCTTACATCAACACTCACCTTAAGCCCCATATCTATTTCACTCCACTTCTTTTACACCCTTAATTAGCTATTTAATGGGTTAACTTTTGGTATAACCACAAGGCTCCACTGCAACCAGTTTGAAGTTT
Source organism: Cynocephalus volans (assembly GCF_027409185.1). Lineage (NCBI taxonomy): Eukaryota > Metazoa > Chordata > Mammalia > Dermoptera > Cynocephalidae > Cynocephalus > Cynocephalus volans. The sequence goes on along the minus strand of NC_084464.1, from coordinate 153,233,347 downwards.
TTGAGTTTCTTCTTTGAGCAGTTTTACCTATTTGAAAAGATCACTATTTCATGACTTTTATTCTTTCTTACAGGTCTCATGAAGACCAAAAAGAAAATTAACTTTAAAAAATACACTAAAAGGTATTTTATTATCTTGCAATTAGCCTAAGGTCTACTGGACCCTTTAACAAATCTGAGATACGTTATGGGATCTTATAGGTCTTACTTTCCTATACTTTGAAACATTTTGCTATTTCATCAGCCCAGGAATTATTTCATTATTACTCATCATTACTTAACAATTATTTCCAATTATGTCAAAAAAGACTAAAGAAAAAGTAATGGAATTGTTGAGAAGAATGATTAGATACTGAAATAATTTAATTTTAATGCTTTACCAAAAGTATTACATCGTATTTCAAGAAAAAGGATTGGAGACACCAGCTTTGTAGTCTGCATTTAGCTTTCCTTGAATACGGTTTGGATATTCATATTTTTTTATTTTCTGGCCGTAATGGCAAAGAGAAGAAAACTGACATAGGAATATATTTCACAATTATTAGACAAAGTAGAAGATGAATGCAAAGAAATAGCAGCATTCTAAACTCTAATGATGATGGTGAAGACTATGAGTTTCAGATGACCATACCCTAAATCAATTTCTCAAGCCCAGGAAGTAATGTGAAAAATATATTTCTAAGGACAAAAAAGAAGAAAGGAAATATGGTATTCTAATCCAACCAAACATTCAAAGGGAAGGACTTCATTTTGCAGTATTTTGTGACAAAACTCTGGAATGGTCCATTTTGCTAAAAGAACATGTGACATTTAAATTTAATTAATACAAAAAGATTTGTTACATTTAAATTATATTAAAATTCCTAATAAGGTTTTCACCTCATCTCTTTAGTCTCACTTCTGTAAACTATCTCTAAGATGACTTAAAAATATTCAAAATTAAAAAGGGCCCCTGGGCCCAGGTGGGAAATGACAATTATTTTCTGCTATACATCCTTTCTATACATCCTGGTATACATCTCTAGTTTCTTCAACAATGTCTTCATGCGAAGCATCAATAAAAATATTAGAAAAAAATGGAAAACAAGGATAACAGAAGCTAGCAAAGATTTCTTTCAAGGTTGGCATTAACACTCATTATATGTCACATTTTGATCCATTATAAATCCACTTTCCTCTATTTTTTTTGTAGAAGTGGCAGGAAAGACTGTCAAAGGCTTTACTGAAATCCACATATACTATGCCTACAGCATTTACCTGATTTATGAGTCTAACAACCCCTCAACTTCAGTATCCTGAAATGTAATTTATTTAAACCTAGAGACAACAATTCATTTGCAGCAACACAGGATTCTTACTATTTTACCTATCTTAGACTTTATTATGTTCAATTCTGCTCTTTCCATTCTATTCTCCTATAAAAAAAAATTTCTGAAGCAAAGTAAGTTACACATTTCTGATATTCCACTGACAGCTCTTCATTGTTAATAGGCTGGATCTTCTTTAGTCTTCTTATTCCTAACATTCTGTTAACATCTCCTTTTATTAGTCTTACAATTTTTTCTGTTTTTTTTTTTTTTTGGCAGCTGGCTGGTACAGGGATCTAATCATAGACCTTGGTGTTATCAATACCAACTGAGCTAACTGGCCTTCCCCTAGTTTTACCATTTCTGCCAGGATAGTTACAGCTCTCCGGACATCTTTTGAATATCCTAACATAACAATCAGCAAAATCATGAACTCCAGCTTATTGAAGACAACAGAAATCATTCCCCTTATGATTCTAGTCCCTTCACAATTCTGGCCATTCCTCTCTAGAAAAGTGCCCTAGTTTTTCAATGCTTTTCTACTATTAAGTAGACTAGACCTCAATATGTACTTCAGGTATGGTTAGAGCTGCAATGAGTAAGGTGGCACTATCAATCCTATTCCTAAAACACTATGATAACTTCTAGGCAGCCATACTGAGCTTACTGGCAAACAAAAATGCTTAATTTTCCTGCCTAATTTCACTCTGTCTTAAGCACACTAAGGCAATTAGTTTGGTAGAGCCAATTAAACAATTTATTAAATTTAGTTGTTACCCTGTTAATATACTTTCTAATTCTAAATCTGTCATAGGTTTTACAGTCACGCCCACCATATACATTAGGAAACAGTTGCTTATTTCTTACCACTCCCTTTTCTTCATCAGACTCATTTTTGAACAGTGAAGCTTTTAAGAACTTCTACTCCCTTCAAAGAAATCTTACAACTACATGCAGTGAAATTTTAGAACTACTATATACAGAGTAATTAACTAAGCCCAAAGTTCTCTTTTTTGGTAGGCGAGAGTCTTAAGACTGACTTGCTCTCTTTCAAGTTTCTAATTTTCACTTCAATAACATGGTGTTCATGAGAACCTGGTCAAGAGTACTACCTTTATATTATTGCTTCTGCTAAACCATCTGAATTAAAACTGTGACTAAGGCAATTCTAAAAGTGTCACATTAAGTGTCACATTTATAGATGAACAAATCTGTTGGTCAGATAAACTCTTCCATCACTACAGGCTGAGCATCCCTAACCCAAAAATCTGAAACTTTCTGAACACTGACAAGAAACTCAAAGGAAATGCTCATTGGAGCATTTTGGATTTTGGATTTCGAATTTTCAGATTAGGAATGCTCAACAAGTTAAGTATCTGCAAATATCCCCAAATCTCTTTTTTTAAAAAAAAAATTCCGAAATCTGAAACACTTTTGGTACCAAGCATTTCAGATAAGGGATACTCAACCCGTACTCCTGTACTACCACTTGCCTTTGTAAAAGCACTGTGATTTTGTATTATTCTATCACTGATAGCCTGTTTCCTTTCTCTGAGTTACAACTTGTGTTTTTCTTTAAACAACATCTCAATGTTCTGCATTATGTTCTATCTTCAACTTACGGGAGTCTCAGGCAGGTATATCTGCTTGATAAAAAATACTACCCCTACTCTTACCACTCCTATCTGAATTATTTCCTCAAAATAAGGTAAGAAACTCCATTCTCATAATTCTAGGCAACAATATAATTCATATCCATTTTGTATTTACTGTTTGCATTAAAACGTCAAGTTCCCAGCAGTGTCTCATTTGCTGTCCTTTCCTTTTAAAGCAACTGCTCCCTCCTCCACACTCCCATTGTTCTTCACTTGTACCTCTGTTACAGAAACTAAACAATTCTGTTGTGTGTTCATATAGACGTATGTGCCACATCAGAGGTTATTTGAGGCCAGAATCTCAATTAGCCTCTTTTCTGTTCATCTTTGTATGAATACCTAACGATGCAATGCTTATACTTAAAGAATGTTTGTGGTATTGTGTTAAATTCATTAATGCTAAAAAGTTTTGACTATTAAAAAAAAGTATTGGGAGGAGGATTTCCTAACACTCTTATTCTAAACAGTTTATATCTATAACTGTTTTTTGTATAGAGCAAAAATAGGCTTTGTAATGAATTTAATGCTAGCTCAGCAACTTGACATTCTATTAATTCAAAGGCACAATATTTTTTTGCATTATCCCTGAAATGTGTAAGATTCTTACAACTCAAAAGAATGTTACACTTTAATTAGAAGTTTTAAAATTCTTAGCTATACATAAAATAATGATGTGTCTTAAGAATGATCATATATATTAGCTATATACTTCTGCATTAGACGTTCAATCTCACTGAACTTTCTAAATTAATCTCACCACGTGAATCTTCCTAACTAAACTTACCAAAATGGGAGGTATAATGCCCACCTCGTAAGGATTAAATATACCCATGCCTATTACATGCCTAATAAAGTTCCTGCCCTATGTTAACAGCAATTAAATTTTTTAAGTTAAATCTATCTATCTATTTTGTTACCATCATTAATAACACTTATCATTAACTTCCTTGATAGGGAACAGAATAGAAAAGAAAACACATGAAATTTTAAGTGATAATTCTGAAACTCCACTTCTGTCTTCTGTTCTCTATTTCCAGTATACTGAAATTAATTTCTACAGTGTGGATTTATAAGTTGCCAGAACGCATTTTGATTACATAAAAAACTACAAAGGTCCTGAAAAGACTGATCTTCCTGGTAATAAATAATTGAAGAAATATCACTATGCTTTAGAGAAAGGAAATAAAGTGCCTGATAAAAACTAAACAGACAAGAAAATACTCTATTAAGACCAATAAAACAACACACACAAAAACATCAATTTATAGAACATAGACAGCAATAACTCTGAAGACCACAAGATGGGGTTATAAACCTTTTGAGGCTGTTGCTGTTCCAGGAGCTGTTGTCTGAGATGTTCAAGGTTTTGCTGTTGTAGTTGTTCTGCTATCTGATGAAAAATGGAATTGTTCACAGATTCTGAAACATGAGAACTAAAAGAAAAAAACATGGAAATATATTTTTTAATTAACTAAAGATAATATGAAAATAACTGAGTGTTCAAAGAAAAATATGCCAATTCATATAAAACATACTGTCCTACAATGTTTGATTTTGAAATAGTAACACCAAAAATGCAGTTGTTCAGAACATTAATACATTAAAGGAGAAATATATTCTTCAATAGTATTTCAGCAGACGAATAACATGTTAGAGATGCTCTGCTGAAGATGTGAGATTACCGCTTTGTGCTATTAAATACATATAAAATTAGTGCTTTTCATTGGAGCATTTTAAGAAAATCTCAACAAAAACCCTTACAAAAAGTTTAAAGTATTTAAACATTATCACTTTAACTCCTTCTCTAACAATTAGATAGTAGGGAGAATGGTCTATCAATCAGTACGTGTGAAATCTACAACTATAACTGACCATAAACTTCCTAAAACTAATATGCTTCCTTGAGAAAAGCATACGTGTTATTAGGATATGTTAACAGAAACAGTGTTTAGATAAGAGGAAGTAATACTTATACTCTGGGAAATTCACACCTGGAAAACACCTGGAATTCTGGGTGCCACAAGGTAAGACATGAAGAGCCGGCCCGTGGCTCACTTGGGAGAGTGTGGTGCTGATAACACCAAGGTCACAGGTTCGGATCCCTATATCGGCATGGCCGGTTAGCTCACTTGGGAGAGTGTGGTGCTGACAACACCAACTCAAGAGTTAAGATCCCCTTACCAGTCATCTTTTTTTTAAAAAAAAAGAAAAAAGGTAAGACATGAACAAAAAAGAGGGCACCCCAAAAGGGGCAAGCAGGATGGTGGGGAATCTTCAAATGGTTGGAAAAAAGCATACTTCATCTGGAACAAATAAACCTAAGGGGAATAATGATACTATCTTCAAATACTGAAAGGCTATGTGTCAAAAGATAATGTACATTTGTTTCCTTATTTCAGAAAGCAAAACTTGGGTCAGTGTGTGGAAAATAAAGGAAACAGGATTCAGCCCAACGGAAGAACATACAATATAATTATTTAACTTCTCGTCATGGAAGGCATTAATACTCTGGATAAATAACCCTATTAGGACAGTTAAAGGAGATTCTCACATTGTTTAGGACACTGACCTACATGATCTGAAATGCTCCTTCCAACTTTACAATTCATAATTTAAACAAGCAGTCTGTAATTTTGTGAAGAAAAATCACCTTACCCAAAGGATATATTTGTATTTTATATATTCTATAATTATATATTTTTATATATTACCCCAATAAATAAAACTAATAATTTGTTTGAAACAAGTCTCAGAAGCTTTCACCATTCATCTTCCCTCTTCCACTCACCCAACTGTTACCCATCCCTTTCCAACATCCTCTCCCTACTGGAGAGAACCTAGCGCTCTGCAGAATTGTTTAGAAGAAAAAATCACTAATTTAAATAAAAACACACAATGCATTTCTTTAAAAAACAAAATCACTATGATCTCAATCCTTACTTCTGAGTAGTTCGATGTGCTCTCAGAATTCAGTATACTTTCTAGAAGTGGCCTTTGGCATTAGAAGCAAACTTCTTTCCTAATATTACAAATATTCTTACAATTGAGTTAAATAACTTAAAGCTTCATAGAGATATAGATACTATCACGAGTTAAATAACTTAAAGCCTCATAGAGATATAGATACTATCACAATGAGATTTACCAATATTTACCAACTTTCCAACAGGAAACTTTGATATATCCCAACTATTTGCAAGGATCTGAGAAAGTCAAAATAATATAAGGAGGCAACAAGACAGCAACTCCACCACCTTTCTGTAATGTAAACCCCAACAGCCTGAAATAATAACCCCAACTTATTCAATGTAGTGCAGATGGCAACATTCCACCCAATATTTACAAAAAACCCCCTATGGTTATAAAGAAAAACATAAATTCTTACAGTTGAGAAGTTGGAATTTCCTTTTTGGGTTCTTCAGTATGTTCAGAATCTTCCCCAAAATCAAACCTATCCATCAGCTTCTGGGGGGAAGGGAGGAGGCAGAAAGAGAGAAATTAAAAAGAGCCTAACACAAATATAAATTACAAATGCTATTTTAAATGCTAATTATCCCCACTAATTTAGCTCTATCATTTATTATGTAAATGTTTCATATAGTTTTATCCTATACTATTATAGAGTAAAGCTTTTTTATTTGAGTGGATCTTTTTCTTTAAAGCACTTTCCTTAAAGGACATATATTACCTTATGTAACAGAACAAATTATGATATAGGAAGGATAAACACTATTTCTCTAATTTTACAAAAGACTAAATAACTAAAAAAATTAAGTGGTTTGCCAATAGTAACAAACTTGATAAAACATCTAGGACTACAATCAGTGGAGTTACTCCTATTACAGTTCTTATCTTAGAATGCTCCACTACCTTCCAAATGATCCAGTTAAACGCTATTTATATAGTGTAGCTATTTAGAGTTCAACTCAGACTTGTAAGCTGCTGGCCAAAAACTTCTAAGTAATAATCCAATAAAATCGATATTTATTTTCTTATGAAAATAATAGTAGCAGAAATTTAAAAATATGAATACCACTTCTGAACATTATAATATTCCCATAATTAACAAGCATACTTAAGACATCATACAATAAATTACACAAGAAAGATTTTCAATTTAAAAAATGTTGTTCTCTAGTTAGGCCTCAATTTATACTACAGTACAGTGACAACTTGTAGTTTTCCTTTGAACTTTCACATATTGGACAATTTTAATGTTAGTACGTTAAAATTATAGAACATAGAACAACACAATTAATAAAACTGTAGCATCCATAAAATAACTTAGAAAGTTCAGAAAATAATCACTTGCCTCAGTGAAGAATTATTTTACTGACCAATTGTCTTTAGTCAAAAGAAAATATTTTAATGTTTCGAGAGGAATTTTAAGATGACAATTTCTTCAGAAGTTTAAACCTTTTGTAAAATTTAGAATGTCTTACACAGTACAGTGAATATTAAAAGCTTATTACCAAATGTATTTTACAGAATTAGAATCTGCACAATAGTACATAAAATTTAATCCTTCATATAGAACCAATCTGACATTTTAATGTCTACCTTGTTAAAGGAGACTCCTTGTTCTAAGGGAGTAAGAGTGTTGGCTGCTGCAGCTGCAGCTGTGAGCTGTGCCGTAAGAGCCTGCAACTGAACAACAAGACCAGCATCCAGGGCCTGTAGAATGGAGGGCTGGGGCTTCTGCTGTTGTATCTGTAATGTCTGTATTAACTGCTGAAGCTGGAGGAGAAAAAATTATAAAACAGGTGTTGGGTTTTATCCACACAATGTCAATCTATGCCTTTTAGTCAGTAAAATTAATTGTTCTACATAGTCTTTGAAGACCAAGAAAAAAATACATACTAACTCAATATAACAGCCAATTTTTCAAAAAGATTTTTCTTGGGGCTGGCCAGTTAGCTCAGAGCATAGCCTTAGAACACTAAAAGTCCAGGTTTAGATCTTTGTACCAGCCAGCCGCCAAAGAAAAAAAAAAAAAAAAAGATTTTTGAGTGTTCCATGTACACGGACAACACAGTCCTTAATAAGTGTGCCTTGCCTCTGGAAAGTCAGAGGACTTTTAAGAAAACAAAGTGGTCGCACCATGACCAGATAAAGAACTCATCACAAGCTGACTGATTTTTTTTCACCAAGCTCCTCATCCTTTCTTCAATTAACTCCCAAAACTCCATAAAGAGACAGGCACTGACAACAGCAGCAGCTTTTGCTATCGTTCAGATTTACCACCTGAGAACACACTTCCTGAAAGCAGGAGTGATAAAGAAAATTATTCCCTGGAGCAGGGTCTGAGACTAAGGAAATGAGTTATTAATGAAGAACAGTGTGAACTAGAGTTGAAAACACAACCCCTGTTCCTATTATGTACCCACCCCTATTAAAAAAAAAACCAAAAACTGACACATCAGTTAAGATCTTTAAGAGATTTAATAGATAAGAAAACCCTACATACATCCCAGAAGTAAATGATAATTAATCAAGTTCTACACCTGAGTTAAATCTCAAAATTATCAGTTTAGAATAGAAAAATAAAAATAGTAAAGCTATTGATACCCAAGATATCAATGTAAAGATACTCTTTACATAAGTTCAACTTATAGTAGAAGGCACAAACACCATACAAAATGACAGTAAATAAAATAATTTATATCTACCTAAAATAGCAACACTAGGAAACAAACTAAAGTCATTTGATTATCAACTAAGTATTTTCTACAAAACTACTAATGTGACAGCAAAGACAATACAAAAACATATGATAGTTAAATTACTGCACTCAGGAAGATCCAGAATGACTAAGGCCAACCAATAAATATAAGAAGACATGAATCTTCTAAATCACTGGGAGGAAAGGAGGAAGAAAAGAGGGATGGCAAAAGAGTCAAGAGGGAGGGAGGAAGAAAAGGAAATGCCATATTTCTCCTTTATACATTTTAACTGCTCCTTTTAACATCTCCATTTTTACAAGTATCACTGTTATTCTTTTGGTCACCCACATTCAAATCCACTGCAGAATCCAAGTTCTTCCTCTACTCTGACTTCATATTCTATTAATTACTGTCTTACTGATTCTCTTTGTACTATTTCTTCTGGAAAATTCCTTCTCCTGCCAAAAATATTTATTTTAATAAACATATTTTTAAATGAAAACATTTGCTTTACAAATTATTTTTAAAATATCACAAAACAAAATTAATAATTCTATAATTCCATCTAATATCCAGTTCATCTTGTTTCCCAACTGTCTCAAATAAGCAGAAACTAGATCTAACCTAAGACTATACACTAAATTGGATTTTATATTTTTAAAAGGCCAGAATGGTCGTCTTTGAGATTATCTTTTCAGAGTATACAACCTTCCTATTTTTTCACAGTCATTACTTCCCTTCCTTATCACTAACTATAACCAAAACAAAGATCTTCCCTATCTCTAGACTTCTAGCCAATCCATTTAAAGTACTGTTCAGATCATGTGACTTCAACTTAATCTCTGGCAATTCCCTATTGCTTAGCAAATGAATACTTTATTTCTCAGTCCACCATTTATGGCTTTCAAAACCCAAGTCTCTCTTAGGTCTGCCATTTCCACTTTGTCACTAATAACTCAGACTATCTTTTCTTTTGGATAACTGAACTCTTAAAATATCTTTTGTATATCCAACATTGTTATGCTTCTGTATGTCATTTATTCATTTCTCAAAAATATATTGAACACCTACTATAGCCTAAACTTGGATACAACAATGGGAAAAACAATAAAAATCCAGTGTGAAGAGACAGAGAAAAAACAAATCAGTTAATTCTGTAATGTAATAGAAGGCAATTAAGTGCTAAGAAAAAAGAACACACTATGTGAGAGAAGGAGTATAGGGGATTAAAAGTAGAATTTACAATTTTAGACAGCAGTCACTGAAGGCCTTATGGAAACAGACATGTAAATAAAGACTTACTGGAGGTGCAAACCATATGAACATTTAGGGAAAGCAGGTTTTCAGTATAGGACACATAAAGTACAAATATCTTGAGACAAGATTTTAAGTAACACAGGTAAGGAACAGTAAAAAAGGCCAGTGTGGCTGGGGTGGAACAAGCCACGGGTGGAAAGAAGTAATGAAGTAAAGCAAACCATAAGATAAAGGGGGTGAGGGAAACATGAGCAAAAATATATACTTATTAGTTTAGAGAAATCTACAGATCAGTGATAGGAAATGTTGGGAAAAAATGTTGGGAAAGGAATGACAGGTCAAACTGAGAACATACAAGGCCTAGTGAAGTGATTAATGATTAAGACTTGGGCTTTTACTCTGAGTGACACAGGGAACCAATGGAGGATTCTGAGAAGAGTCACATAAGTTCTTATGTTTTAAAAGGGTCATTCTGCCTGAGGTATTGAGAACAGACTGTAGTGAAGCAAGGGTGGAAAGCCCTATTGAGAGGCTATTGCAATAAAACAGGTGAGAAAGATGGTGGCTTGACTCTAGGATCTAGTGATAGAGTGGTGAGCAGGAGATGAATACAGGATATATTCTGAAGGTAGAGAATTTCTTTTTTCTCCTTTCTTTTAATTTATCACACAGAACTTTAATTTATTGACTGGGTTAACAGATTTAAGACACATTTCAATTTACTAAAGATAAATGATTCAATCTTTTAATAATGCATTATGAGCTTTATTGAAAGCAAAAACTATCTTATTGGTTATGGGAACCATAGACTCTAGCACAGTGCCAGGAATATGATAACTGCTTTATAAACAAATTGTTGCTCAACTAAACAGTTACATATATATACTGTTATGATATGAGATATCCATGAAAAAAACTTTCTTTCCTCTTGAGAGCTGCCACATTCATTTATTGTTCATATTCCCAGATGAAGTTATTGCTTTGAAAATGCAGCCAAATTCATTGCTTTCATTTTACATTGATTATCCACAGCTATACAAGCAACAAAAAATTTAATTAAATATTGTGCATGTCAATAGTTAAACTGGATACTTCAGTTGAAAATGCACTGGACTCTCATTTCACTTCACAAGTATCTGAGTAACTTCATTAAATTCATAATGTAGTAGTTGACAACAAAAGCACAATGCATCCTACTTGTTCCTCTTCTCAGACCTCCGATTATATAGATCCATATAGGTTAACTGACAGTTGCAACTTATTCCTCCTCTTAAAGGAGTATATAGGACAATTTATTCTTTTTCTTTGACTCCTCAAATTTTTTTTTAAAAATTTTTATTGGAATATATTGATTGTACCTATTTATGAGGTACAGAGTTATATTTCAATACATGTATACAATATGTGATTATTCAGGGTAATTAGCATATTCATTGCTGTAAAACTTAATCATTTCTTTGTGATGTGCACATTTGAACTCCTCTATTCTAGTCATTTGGCAACATGCAGTAAGTCATTGTTAATTATAGATTCCTGAGTCGACTGTATACCAATAAGATTTATTTTTCCTAACTGCAATTTTGTGTAGAGAATTTCTTAACACATTGGATGTGAAGAATGGAAGAAAGAAGAAATCAAGGATGTCTCTAACATTTTGAGTCTGAGCAAGCAGAAGGACAGCGCTTCCATTAACTGAGATGAAGATGCAGGTGAAATAGGATTTGTTTGAAAGAATGGGAATTCATCTTCTAATCTCAGTAGTCTCTCTATCTACATAGCTCATCCTTACCATCTCTTCTTACCTATCCTTTAAAAAACAAATTGTCATTTATACACTAGAACGTTCCCTGAACCAATTATTCAAGCCAAAGCAGTATACTAACTCTGAATTTCCAAAGCCCCTTCTTTTACTTCTTCCACGATTCTTATTATCTTTAATGCAGATTATATTTATGCATTCCAATTAACCAAGTCTATTAGACTTTATGCTTCCAGAGGCCATATAATATTTCTTGCTTATTTTGTATACCCCAGCACAAAGCTAAGTGCCTCAAAGACTGCAGGTCCCAGTAAACGTTTGTTGAAGGTTGAATGAATGAAAAAACAAGCACCAATGAAGTGGCACAATACCACTGGACTTCAGAAACCAAAACAAGCTCTAAAAATGTTTAATTTGATTTGAATAGTAAAGACCTAAGACAAGCAGAGAATAGGTGAGACCTAAAACAAGCAGAGAGGCAGATGAGAAAAGGGGAAGTAATATGAGCAAAGAGAATACTGACATTAATTTAGAGAAATCTATAACCATTACTAAAAAATGTTAAAAAAAAAAAAAAAGGAACAAGTTATACTGAAACTAACTTTAAATGCCACAAAGTTAAATTCTATTCTATGTATAACATGCAATTACTCCATGTTTCTGAGGATGGGATTAAGATATTTAAGACCGTTTTTAAAGAATAATCTTGCAGAGAAATAAAATGATTTTATTATTTTTTAAATAAATAATAGAGACCAAATGCTATTTAGAAGATTACATCAACAGTCCAAAAACGAAGAACTAGGATGGTAATAGAAAGAAAAAGAAATCAAAAACTCCAGTAAACATAAATCTAAAAAGAGGAAAAACACAGCACACAATCTGATGTGCGATGTGCATCCCAAGGTTAGATTTTTTTTTTAAATTATGTAGAACTATGAAAAGCTAACAAAATGGTTTTTAATCATAAATATTATTAAAGTCTATTGGAGAAAGGTAAAATAAGTGAATAAAAATAACCAAGAAATTGAAAATGTTATTAAATGATAACCTCCCAAAACACAACAGGCCCTGATTAAGTTCATTAAAATGTTCCAGAGGCAGTTGGTTAGAGAACAGTGTTATAACACGAAGGGTTCAGGTCCCCATAACAGCAGTGCAAAAAAAAAAATCCTTGTAGAGGCAGAAAGCACTTAGGTTGTATTGTTCAGAACACAGAAAAAGATAAACATTTCTGAACTGATCCCACAAGCAAGAAATAACCCCAATTTAAAAACTGAGAATAATGAGGGCCGGCCCCGTGGCTCACTCAGGTGAGTGCAGCGCTGGTGGGGATGGGGCTGTGGGTTCGGATCCTGTATGGGAATGGCCGGTGCGCTCACTGGCTGAGCGTGGTGCGGATGAAACTGTGCGGAGGGTTGCGATCCCCTTACTGGTCATAAACAAAAAACCAAAAAAACAAAACAAAAAACCCCCCTGAGAATGATGATAAAATTAGAGACCCATCTCACTCTGTAGGGTTGCAAAGTAGTTGCAACTAGTTACAAATAGAAACCAGCTGCAAAAGAGTTTACATGTCAAAGCTAAACAAAAATTACAGAATACTTAAATGCATTGCCTTAAATTAGTGTGCTTGCATGTATTTGTACACGTGTGTATAGGATAGCAATGATAAATCATTATGAGAAAGTCTGGTAATACAATTCAATATATGCACTGGTTAAAGAAGAAAAACTGTACCATTATCTAAGCTGACACAATTTAAAATCAAAACCCAATAAAAACACTTATCACCTAGGAGATGCAGAATATGCTCCTCATAAAGAATATGTATCTCAAAGCAAAACCAACATCGTAGTGAAAAATGAAAGAGACATTTCTATCTGACTCTGAAAAAAAGTAAGAATGAGTGCTATCATTACTTCTGTTAAAACGTCTTCTGGAACTTACAGCCTGTGCAATAAAATAAGAAAAAAATATATAAATACTTAAATTGAGAATACAGAATTATCATTAGTTGCAAAAAATATGATTTAACTGAAAAATAAAATTAATTGGAAACTGGCATTGACAACAAAAGTCAAATCTACTCAAATGTATTCATAGAAATAAATCTAAGAAATGTGAAGAATCTACATTTAAAAAGCTACAAAGCTTAACTAAGAGACACGAAAGATTTAAAACAGTATGTATAAGTACAATGGAATGACTTGATACTGTAAAGACATCAATCTTTCCCATCCCTCATATTGATTCATACATGTATGATCTCCTCCATTCCTTATGTTCCAGACACAGAAGTCTTCTTTCTATTCCTACAATATAACACACTGCCTTCCATCTTGAGACCTCTACACTTGCAATTCTGTCCACTTCCTATCTTCCTTTTCTGCCATAACTAGCTCTACTTCAAGTCTCAATTCAAATGCTACTTCCTCAAAGACACCTTCTCTTGGCTGGCCACTCTAATTCTGACCCCCTCCCCTAAAACTAGTCTGTCTATAAGTTTACTCTTTTTAAAGTCATATATCACTATCTAAAATAATTTTGTCAGTGGGCCGGCCTGTGGCTCACTCGGGAGAGTGCGGTACTAACACCAAGGCGACGGGTTCGGATCCTATGCAGGGATGGCCAATTGGCTCACTGGCTCAGCGTGGTGCTGACACCACCAAGCTAAGGGTTATGATCCCTTTACCAGTCATCTTTTTCAAAAAAAAAATAAAATAAAATGATTTTGTCATACTTTTTTATTGTCTGTCTCCCCTACGATAGGAGGAGGTCTTCTCCAAGATAAGAGACCACTCTGTCTTGTTACTGGGTAGCAATAGCACCTAACAATGTTTGGCACAAACTATGTCCTAAATCTACATTTTGGCGTAGAATGAATTTTTTATAAAACCACCTTTAATGACATATAAGTGTTCATGATGCATTACTAATAAAAAAAGCAAGTTACAGAGATATATATATACTGTGATCCCATTTTAAATACATTCTTTCTAGGTAGTATATTATGAGACAATATATTAGAAAAATGATGAATTCTAAATCATTTTCAACATAACAGAAAAGCTGCTCACCTGTTGGCCTTGAGGACTTTGTAAGATCTGAGCCACAGCTGCAAGGGTATCTGTATTTGTTATCTGAGATACCCATGGATCAGGTAAGCCTTGGACCACATTGGCAGGAGTAACAGGTGTCACAGGCGTTCCTTTAAGGAAGAACAACCCCCCCCCCAAATATGTAAATAAGCAAATAAGACTTGAAAAGTAGAGGGATTTGTTCTATTACCTTCATAAAATATATACAAATTTATATAACTGGTTTTATTTTATTGTCTCCATTCTGAAAAACCATTTTAAATCCTTTACATAATTAGGTAGGTTAAAAAAATCCCAAAACCAAAACAAACAAAACCAAAAGGATCTGTCCATACATGTCCTCAACTAAGCTACCATCATGGGATAAGTTCCAAAACCCCCAGTAGATGCCTGAAACCATGAACCAAAACCTTATATACACATACTGTGTTTTTGCCTATACATACATACCTATGATAGTTTAATTTCTAATTAGCCACATTAAGAGATTAACAACAGCAATTATAACAATAAACTATAATAAAAGTTATGTGAACGTGTTCTCATTCTCTCTCTCTTCTTAAAATATCTTATTGGACTGTACTCTCCTATCCTCAAACTGCAGTTGACTGTAGGTAATTGAAACCATGGAAAGTGAAACCACGGATGGGAGGACTACTGTAAGTACTTTTAAAAAGTCTATATACTTAGCAGCCATTAAAAATATTACCAGAGAAGAAAATCTAACAATGAGGAAATATTTAAAATATAATCTTCAATGAAAAAATTATAAAACAGTATGTATAATATAAAACCATTTTTGTTCAAAACTGTGTTTATATATATGCAACAAAAACTAAATATTTAACAAATTTAATTCTTGGGACAATGATAAAAATTTTATGATGTCATTTAAGTACCTCAAGAAAATATAATTTTGAGATTAATACTAAAGCATTCTTGGTCTTATTAAATAATTTTTTCAGGGCTCTTTATAAATATTAAGTTCCCCCTAGTATCCTATAAATATCAAGTTGATTTACATGCAAGTTTAAGAGGTTATAGTCTAAATCAGGAAAAACCTAATTGACATACCAATTTTCCAAAGTTCATTATATTTATGTTTCTGGACATCACAAAAAGATCAGCTGTCTAAACTTTAGAAACAATTATACACAAATATAATATGTGATTTTACTTTTCCCATCAAATTATATTTTTTTCCCCAAGTATTTAATGCTGGACAAATTCTCCTGCACTATCAAATTGTTTTATATGTGAATCTGAAACACGTGAATAGAATATTTAGACAACAAATCTACATTAAAGTAACATACCTGGGGTATTGCTCATAGCAGCAGTAGTACTGGCCAAAACAGGTGTGACAACTGGAGGAGGAATTCCTGCTGCCATATCCAAAAGAGGCTGAATAATCTCGCTCTTAAATACATTATTCTTCTGCCATAAGTTTAATACTCTCACTATTTTACTCTAGAGAAAAAAGACAGGTGACATTTTAATTTTTTTGCTTTTGAAACCTTAGCAAAGTCACTCTACAGAAGCTATTTGGGCACTGTTTGGGAAGGAGGGATTAAAATACTTCTATGGTACTTTCCACCACTGAAATTCTGTTTTCTATCATTTTGCATTTGCTGATCTTAACTCACTTGAGAAAACATGTTAATTTTGATAGATATACAAGGTAAATGAAAGTTACATTCACCTGAAGGCAGGGAGGACAACTTGGCTTCATCTTCTGTCAATTCTAATGAGATCAATGGTATGTTTGGCTGGAGAACTGTCTTAAGGATTCTGAGGCAGAGTCATGATTCATCTCAATACTAAGGTTATATTTACAATTTAATTTTGTCTTATACAATGTTTATCTTTTGAACAACTAAGTAACTTCAGGACAAAGTCCTTATCTAATGTAACTTGAAAAAAATTTCATTTTACACACTACTTAAGTGTAGGGAAGGAAACTACCTCTTATAAGAATTTAACCAAATTACTTCCTTTCTAAGCATCTTGCCATAAATGCTAATCCCCTCCTGATACTTTAGACCTGAAATAGACAAACTTTTGTAGGGACAGAATCTGAAATCTATTCATTTCTTCTCTCTCCATTCTTCTCTTTTCACTACTCTTTCCTACTTCCTCTCCCCCAGCTATAGAATGTCAATGCCATACTGGCATTACTTTATCTGGCTCTCAGAATAATAAATCATGCACTGTACGAATACTGCTCTACACATTATTTCATTTCTTACAATAATCTGAGTCCTTTACCATTCTGTAAAGAAAAAACAAAAAAACCCTGCTTGCTACTGGTAAGTGGACCTGACATCTCTGAAACACCTCAGTTATTTTCTCTTCCTGACAAGCCCTTTAACTATAGCATTGCATCCAATTGACTATCCCCCTTAAAGAGTCTCAACATTGCCTGTCCGAATCCCCACTCCCATCACCTTACCACCACATAAATCAAATCTTTGTCTTAGTCTCAACCCCTTTCTGGATTACTTAAGTATTCAGAGTACTTTGGAATCTTGGTAAGGTTCCAGTCAGTCATACAATATTTATGCAGCTTCTATAAAGGTCATGAATATATATACTTCTATAACCTTTCTGGTTACCCTAGTCTTAGGCCAACTATGTCAATAAATTAAAAACAAAAACAAATCAACAACAACAAAAAAGTCAGTTTCCCCATTTATAAAATGAGACTGTATACCAGAAGGATTCTCAAGTCCCTTTTCTCAATCTCAAACTGTACCAAACTGTTTAGGCTGGCTAGTATTTTGAATGTCTTAGCCACTCCTAAATTTTAAGCATCTTGAGACAGGGATATGTTTTATCTATTAGTTACAGATCTCCTTATAGCAACACTATAAAGCACTTCTATTTAATTACTTGTACCCTATTCTGGCTCCAAAAGAGATTTCATATGAAATTCTATTTAGTTGTCAAATTCTATTTAATTGTATTGTTGCCTATCTCTTCTGTTATATTCTGTTGTAAACTTGAAAAAATGTGTTACAATGACTTCTATTTCTTGGGTAATTCTGAAATCTAATAATTATCAGTATTTAGGGAGAACTTGATAACTAGGAAAATTCCTATTTAAATGTCTTCCTTGGTTGTAAATTTTATAAATCCTGAAGGCTTCAGACTTATAGGCAGAAAAACATGCCCAGGAAAGAATGTCTCAAGATGTTCTACAGTATTTTGTAAGAAATACCAATAGGTCCACCTATTACACCTGGCTTCCTGAAATACAAACATTTTACCCAGAAAATACACTTAATTCAGAGTAATAGAATCCTGAATTCATACTGTCATTGGTAAAAGCAGAATGATTATATAATAACTATTTTCTTGATGCTGTCATTGAACAATTTGATTCACAATTTTTTGGCACACGAAAGTTCTTTAAACAAGCACCAAGTACTTGTTACTACTATTATGATGCTACTTACTCCATCTGGGAAAAAATTTAAATGACAGAGGCTGAAATTAAGTATAAAAAAGAACATTCTGTTAAGCAGTAATAGTAAAAGAGCAATTTTCAGAATAAAGATCTGGTTCACCTTTAAAACCCTCATAATATTATAGTGACATATTTCAAGTTATGTCCAAACTACATTAATGTGCCATTTTTCGTATTTCAAATGAAGCATAAGAAAATTACATAAAGAATGCTTCATACCTTCTTTTTTTTTTTTTTTTTTTTGCAACCGGTAAGGGGATTGTAACCCTTGGCTTGGTGTCACTTGCACCGCGCTCAGCCAGTGAGTGCACCTGGCCAACCCTATATAGGATCCGAACCTGCAGCCTCGGTGCTCCCAGCACCGCACTCTCCCGAGTGAGCCACGGTTTCGGCCCAGAATGCTTCATACCTTCTAATTTGACTATTTCTCCTTTCTAAAACGTGGGCACTTGGAAAGTGCCTTACGTTTTCTTGCATTATAAAAATCTCTCAGTTTCCAAGATATTCATCATGTACTTCAAAATTAGCCAGTACCTAAAAACTATCATTCTTTTTATCTCCATGCAAATAATGCTCCTCATTTATGATTGAGATTACACTATTAATGTAATATTTCCTCCTATGATTAAAAAAAAAAGCCCTATTCCATAAACTCTATTACAAATGAGAGATATTATATCACAAAATCTACAAATTCAAGACTGATTTGTTCATTTTAACTAACGGAAACCCAAATTTAAACTAATGAAATTTCTAAATCAAAGTGTTTAACGTTACTTTAAAAACGGTTTACATTTGCAATTTTAGGTGGGATTCTCAGGTACACACTTGAAGAATCAATTAAGATAGGTGACTTAAAATCAGAAGCATACTTTTTGCCTGCACAGAATTATCAAAGTACCAAATTAAAAACAAAAAAACCTTTCTGTCTCAAGTATATCCAAGAATAGCTTACAAAGAGTATACTACAGTAAATTTATCTCCATACCTATCCATTATAACAAGAATTTTTCTAACTCAAGACTACGCAAATTTTTAAAAATAAAAACTACCTAATCTTGTTATACTTGAGATAAGGTGAAGGATTTGTGATAAACTTTTAAGTTTTGTGGTTCTTCATTAAAGCAAATATTAGTCTTCATCTTATCTTTTCCTACTTAACACTGCAATCAACCCTGTCAGAAAAGCACACCTAAATTTTTTTTTTTTTCTGACCAGTAAGGGTATTGCAACCCTCGGCACAGTGTGGTCTGCACCATGCTCAGCCAGTGAGCGCACGCACCGGCCATCCCTATATAGGATCTGAACCCGCGGCCTCGGTGCTACCAACGCCGCCCTCTCCCGAGTGAGCCATGGGGCCGGCCCAGCACACCTAAACTTCTAAATCAACATCCAAAATAAGTAACCGTCTAACATCTCAGAGCAAATATGAAAATAAACTCCTTTTAATTTTCCCTCAGGATTCAAAGCTCTTTTTGCTTTGTAATTATAGAATATTTAAACATTCAGGTCTAAAAAACCTAGTAGTGTGGTTTCTAGCACTAACACAATTCTACCATTAACAGAAGAATTTTGATATAAGATTTTCTATGAGTTGCTTGGCAAATCTGTTTTTCACAGACACTAAAAAGGTAAATGTCTGCTCAGATCAAATAATCACAATACTGAATTGGTTGCATGCATGAATAAATGAGCATTTAGTGCAATTCCAAAAGCTTATTTTGGCCAGTTTCTTTAACACCAATTGCTTCAATAAATTAAAAAGTTGCAAACTCAATGACATTGTTCCACTTTTTAAGACATTCTAAGAAGAAAAAGAAACATGGATATTGTAATAAATACTCAAATTTGGAAAAACTATGAGTAAAAGGTAACATAAAGCCATATATTAAGATAATCTGAAGACCAAGAGGATAATGTATCTCCTTAAAAAATAAAAATAAAAAGCAGCATACCTTGTCATCCCCAGGGCAACGGTATAAATTCTGGAAAGTGCTAATGATGTTATTACTAAATCTGGGTGCAAACACATCCTTTTCTTGACCAAACTGATGTCGAGACTGCCGCACAATGGAGTCAATAACATAAAGTCCGGGTACCTTGTACTCTGGTTTACACTGATGAAAAAAGGAAAAGTGAAAAAGGAAGGAAATAGAAAGGTAAAATTCTTGAAATCATAAATTCTGTACAAACACAAAACACTGCTCATGCTGAGATAACGAATATTCAGACACTGACTATTCAATACCATCATCTCTGGAATGGCATTTTTAAAGAATCTACTTTAGCTCCTCTACACACTCGGTTCCACTGCCAGTCCCCTAACTTCCAATACTGCAAAACTGGCTTCAATGACAAAAAACAAAATGATAAATAAGGTACTGCTGTAGTAAAAATAATTCATTTAATGATTCTGAAAAGTTACATGGAAGGAAAAAGCAAATTCAGGAAAGAAGGGCTCTAGAAAACGCACTGTCAACATCTATAGACTTGAACTGAAACATGTAACAAAAGGGTTTCTGTACTAATGAAAAACCAAATACCAAATAACATATAACATTCTATATATACTGAGCCTAAAGTTTTAAATTTTTTCTCAAATACCACATCTATAAGAGAGATAAGACACTATATTCCCATCATAATTCTGGGAATCTATCTTATGAAAATATTTTTCAGCTACTCCGTTGGGTCAACGTTTCTCAACCATTTTATCTATAACACATTTTGAGGAACAGAATAGTCCCATATTTTCTTACCACAGGCTTTTCTAATCTGTGTAGTTAGGTAAGCACAATGAAGAATACTTTTACTATCAAGCTTATTGCTCTTATTGTTTCCAAAGCCAGAAGCATAACAAAACATATATTGATTCAATAAATACTGATTAAATGTATCTTTGACTTCCCAAACATATATTGATTAAAATAGAATTATGGCTGCAAAGCAGGTTCTACTTCTGGGTATAATGAGATTAAATATTTCACTCAAAGTAATTTCCTGTAAATCACATATGACACTAAATCAAAACTGCATTCTCTAAATACGTTTCTTGGAAACCTGAGTATTGGTGAGAAAAGAATCCTCAATCCATCCCTAACAAACATGCATAAAAGTTTCTAAATGAGATTTTCAGCCAAGACAATGAATGATTTCATTCTGCAAAAAGACTAGATTATACTTGATTTGATCCTTAAAATCATTTTAAAATAAGGATCTTAAGTCAAGAAAATGAAGAAACCTTTAACACCAATTCACAAGTATCAATTCAAAGATTCTGGCTGTCAGGTGCTTGAAGTATTTCATACAAGGGCAATAATGTTGGTATCTGGACATTAACATTTTAGGTTTAATCTAACTATAGGATCAAAAATCTCTGTTTAAAGTTACTGTTTTTCAAAGTCTGAAATATTTAATATTTTCTCTCACGTTCCAAAAAATTCTAGTACATTTGTCCTTCAGTTCATATACTGAGCCACGGTTGTCTTCCTTTGACTACCACATAGTCAAAGAAATATCTACTTAACCAGGCCAGTAAAGAAAACTTTTTAGGTGGTCAGTGAGCTCAGCTGATTAGAGCAGTGTGGTAACACTAAGATCAAGGGTTAGGATCCCTGTACTGGCCAGCTGCCCAAACAAACAAAAAAAAAAAAACTTTTTAAACTTAAAGAAAACCAGAAAATCTACTTTGTTAAAAATATATATATAGTCCCCAGTGCCACAAACACACAGATAAGTGCTTAATAATTATTTATTGACTGACTTACTGGCACTTTTATTTTCCTAAGGCAGAAAATAATCATGCATAAATGCATTATTTTATACAAATGATTACCTTGAAAGTAAGGCTGAATAGAATTCATAAGTTGCTGATAAAAGCTTTAACAATTAATATTGAATGGTAAGTAATTCAAGTAATAATGCAGTTTTAATTTTTTTTAAGTATGCCTTTTCCTTTGATTCATAACAAAAATTCTGATTACAAACTCACGATACAGAAGAATCATGAGTGCACACTATAATAAATTTGCCTGTATGGCCTACTGTGAAGATTCCAAAGCTTAAAAAATATATCAGCAGTTTTTGTGATAAGCTATGAGGCCCTAGGAGAAAACATTTCCACAGTATCTTCAGACAGACTATACATTAATATGTTGTAAGACAGAATTTCCTTCACAGGTAGATTAGGCATAAAATGGCAAAAGAAAATAAATGTTTAAGTATAATTTAATGTTTTGAATAACTTAATACTTAGTAAACTTGCCTAAATCATCAACTAGAAACTTGAGAGAAGAATTGTTTTTCCAATGTCCTCTCCAAGTTCTATCAGACTGAAAACAAGAACTCTTGACACTCCAGTGGCATGTTATTTTTACTCTTTGAATTATTTTTTAAAAAACTATTATCATATTAAATTTTCATGGATAAACCATCTTCAAACTATATTCTAGTAATTTCCAATTTCTTGTGCTACAGAGAAATAGCCTTTTAGGAGGAAGAAAAATAATAATGGATAGGGAGAAGACACCTTTAAATATATCTGTACAATTTTTCATTCTGTCATCCAAGTTGTTATTTGTCAGGGTTGTTTGACAAAGAACCCTCTAGGCAACTTGGACCACAGACTTTGCAGTATACGAACACAGTTTACATAATGATCCTATTAGAATTTGTGCTGCCACTTCAACTACTAAAAGTTGATATATAAAAAACAGGAGCATGTGGCTGTACATGCAAAGCACTGAAAGATGCTGATGGTGGCATGTAGGAAAGAGGGCTGTCTCAGGATACAGTCATGTCTGACACCAAATGAGTAATTTCTTTTCCTTGCACACTGAAAAACTTGCCCCTAGAGCTGTCGACATTTAGTGGCCCTGGCAGCAAAATCCCATAATTTCTAGCCTGCAGAGTTAGGGCAAACTCTTAAATCACGGGGTATTAAATTAGATGGAAGCTATAATAAAAATAAGCTTTCTCTTGGATCGAAGATACTTCCTTTGTGCTACACCACAGAAATGCAACGAATTTTTATACTTACCTTAAACAAAAAATATTTAACATGTGCAAAAGGAGTAATAATATCCACAAGTAACTAGCAAATGTGATAAACCTAATATCAGGACCTGCTCTAAATGCTTTTTCACTAACTTCTAGCCATTCATACCCAAGATTCTGTTGTTATTCTTTTTCTGTAGATTATTTCTGGAATCTCCCAACCCCACACCAAACAAACATATATTATAAAGGCAAATATGATTTTTCTAATTATCTACCTCTCTGGAGATCCTAATACTCATATACAACATGTACCCACTTCCACCCTTACCTGCTTAAAAAACAATCACTGTTCTAGCATTGGTTTTTAAAATTTTGGGAGCCTCCTTTAAGAGATACACTGCATAAGTTTTCCAGGATCTTCTCCCTGAACCCTATGAAGCCTGTTCATGGATCCCTCTAGGTGTCAATAAAACTGCTTTAACAACTCTAAAATTTATCCCTGAATTATGCCAGATGATAAACATGAATTTGAACTGTATCATTCTCCCTCAGAATTGAAGCAGGTTCTAGTATTATGCCATATTCCACATGGAAGAATGTTATAAGCATCAAATAAATTCACTTTTGTATTTAAAGTAAAATTGTATAGAAGATAACTGAATATTTTATCAGATTATCTATCAACTAGATTCTAAATTCCATTACACCCTCCCTATTCTACATGAAGCAATGGTATAAGAAACAAACAAATTTATTGCCATATTTAATGTAAGGATGTTGTTTAGGACATAATTCAACATACTACCTAATGTTCTCCAAGCAAATTGGAAGTACCATTGACAGAGGAATTAATATATCCTCAGCTTCCCCCAAATGAGATTTTTAAACAGCTAAGAAGTATTAGTTGACAATGTAATACTGACCATTCTAGATTATTTTGAGTTACAAAGTTCAGTTTAAAGATCCTGCCAATTAAGGAATTCTAAGAGATCATGGGAAGCCTTAAATACTTGCCTTAATAGTCACACAAGTATTTCCCAAGATTTTGTTCCCTTTGTGTAAGATAATAACTATTATACAGCCCATTTGAAAATTCATACTATAGGGTGCCCATAAAGTCTGGAAACATAGGATAATTTACATAATTCTCAAGGACATCTTCGCTATGCAAAAAAAAAAAAAAAATCTACATCCCAGACTTTATCAACATCCAATACTAGTAGTTTACTAAAGTTTCAACAAGAATTAAACATATATAATGCTCTTAACTGAGCCTACAAGATCTTCATTGCCAACTCTGAACCAATCTATATAGCATTTCTTAAGGAAATAACAGTTAACTACATAACTTAGGTCACAGATACTAATACAAAACAGCAAGAAGTTTCAAGTGATATTCTCCTTTAGATGGCAAACACAATACTTTTATGTTATCTTCAAAACTTGTAATAATTCAAGTTTTCCAAAAAGTGTAACACCTCAGAAATTCCATAACAGCAACATCCATTTCCACAACACCTAAGCCAGAAAAGTGTTATGGAGAATCACTAAACCATCACTAAACCCCTCTCTTTTTCACACTTAGGGCCTTGATCACACCAGCAAGGAAGCAAGAGATGAAAAGTGACACTGTTCTTCACCAATATGGAGTGTCACTGAAAGATAATGGGAGAAGAGAGATGACTTCAAGCAAGAAAAAAAATATTACCTCAGCTCCTAATGAAACAAAGCTAAACAAATCCAAATTAATAAACACAGCTTAGTAAAATACCTGAGGTTGAAATAGGTGTGACAACAATAAATCTGAAGAAAAGGAATAGCAGTCATAAACCAACCTAATATTTGAGTTTCAAAAATAGGGTACATTTTGCTCTATGACTGTAGAAATTCATTCTATTTGATGCATCCTTAAGAGTCTAGAAATCATCTTGATAAACAAATTTTAAAGCTGTCTGGAATTTAACTCAAGTGAAGTGATCTGCTAATATCTTCCTTTTTAAAAAATAACCTTTAACTAAGATTCACTATATTTAAAAAAATTTAAGTCTAATAATACCAAATACTGCCAAAGATGGAGAGCAATACAAACCCACACGTTGCTAGTGGGAATGTAAATCAGTACAACCCTTATGAAAGCAATTTATTATTTATTATTATCTAGCCAAGTTGAAGAAATGCATGTCCTATAACCCAGCAATTCCACACCTACAGAAATGCAAGCTGCATCAAGATACATTTATAAGAACATTCCCAACAACGCTGTTCAGATTCCAAAAACTAGAGTACACATGCATGCACACACACAAAACACACACACACACACAATGTCTGTCAACAGTAGAATGAACAAGCTGCAGTTTATTCACATAATGGAATATATACAGCCATGAATAATAACAAATAGTAACTTCTACCCACAACAGGGATAAATCATAAACATGATGTTGAGTAAAAGAACTGTACACAAAAGAACACATTCTATAGGATTCCATTATGTACAATTAAAAAGTACATTAAACCACTTTAAGAATTCATACTTATAAAGTAGAACTATAATGTAAAGCAAGGACATAACAAACATAAAACTCAGACCGTGATTACTTGGGTAGGGGATGTGCAAGACACAATCAGGAAGAGGCACTTCGGGGTTGTGGGCTTCAAAGGTCTATTTCTTAAACTAAGCGGGAGTTACACAGATCCTCCCTTTATAAAAATTTAGTTGCATATATTGCTTCCTACACTTTTCTGTATATGTGCATATATATTTCACAATAAAAAGAAATAATTATATAATATAAACATTCCTGGCTTCTTAAATAAAACATAACAAGCAAAAGTTTCTCTTTATAATGATTAAAGATGACTGAAATATATTTGAAATGCAAATTTAAAGAGCTGTGGGACTTAGAATTGATTTTAAATATTCCAGGGGAATTTTAGTAAAAAGTACATATAGAAAGTGAGAATCTGGAAATTACTCCTTTTAAACTACTTGTGCCCAAGCACCAAAACCTTCATGCGCCCCACCCTCCAAAGGTAAAATTATACCTGTGATAAAAGTCTACTCTTACAGAATACTGCACACTTTATGGAAATGTATATATTTATATGTGTGTGTGTATACAAGGGGACTTCAGAAGTCCATGGAAAAGTAGAATTGAAAGATAACATGAATCTTTCCATGAACTTGTTTGAAATACCTGCATGTGTGTGTGCGTGTGTTTAGATATATACACACAGAGAAGACAACAGAGGTAAGTAAATATAAGTATAACAGCCATCTTTCAATATGAACTCTACCCTTCCTCTGGAGAAATACCAAAGGGCAGCATAAATGTACCACAAAACATGGCGAACTGTTTTGACTTCATTAAAAAATGTATACACTGCAAAATATCAACCACCTAAAATGTGCAAAAACCACCAGATCGAGTTCCTGGAAATCCAAACACTTTATTATGGTAAATACCTATAGCGTTTAGCACAGTTTCTTCATATATTATTCACTGAGTAAACGTTTACATGAAAATGACAATAACCCACAATCCCTCCTCTCACTGATATAACAATGCAGTAGAAAATCTGAAGATAATCACAGCCAAAAACTTATAAAATAAGGCAACAGTAGTTCATCTATAGACCATTATCAGAACCTAGAAAGATAAAATTTTTTCCTGACCTTATGGTATCTTAAGAGTAGCCATGTATTTGACTAAAAATACAAATGCAGTGCCATATATTTGACTAAAACTAAAACAGAGCATCCAGACTGTATCAAAATGAATAGTTCTGAGTGATAATATTCAATCCTATTCTAAATTCAGTGGACAGATTTGCTTGCAGTATTCATGCAAAAGGGCAGAAGACATCATATGGAAAAAAAGAGTTTGCTAAATGCTACATATTTTTGGAATGGAGTTGAGAATTTAGGTTTTGCATGTCAAACTAGCAAATGACAAAAGAATGGTTAGCACTGACAGGAGAAAAGACAGCAAATCATGAGGTATATGACTCCAGATAAAATTTCTTTTATGATTCAGGATAACTAAGTTTGTTACCCATAATGCAAACACAGGGAATGTGAGACTAAAGGTGATCCAAATAGAAGTTCTAAAACTTGTCTTATTATAAAACTTCCTAACATGTTTCTATTTTTGATCTAATTTTTGGCAAAATTAATTAGGACAAAGGCCAGGATATTCTTTCAAGCAGTTTTCCTGACCTACAGGAAATAGTCTTTATTGTTAATTTTTCATTTATCACCATCACTCATTACTCTATCTATAAATCTTTCATGGCTAAAACATGGAACCATAGACAACACATTATCAAACTGCAGCTACACTTCTCCCTTACTTGCACTATTTGTTTATGGTATGCGAAGGGAATATAAAATGGTACAGCCATTCTGGAAAATTGTTTGGTAGTTTCTTACAAAATAAAAACATGCACTTACTATCACAGAGAAATGAAAACTTTTATTCACACAAAAACTTGTATATGCATATTCTTCCCAGCTTTATTCATAATAGCCCCAAACTGGAAACAACCCAGATGACCTTCAATGGGTGAACGGTTCAACGGCCGTGCGTTCATACCATGCAATACTACTCAGAGATAAAAAGGAAGGAACTATTTGATACACACAACTTGCCTAGATTTCAAGGAAATTATGCTGAGCAAAACAAGCCAATTTCAAAAGGCTACATACTATATGATTTTCCTTACATAACACTCTTGAAATGCAAAATTATAGAGACAGAGAACAGATTAGCAACTGCCAGGTATTAGGAGAGTTGAATGTGACTATATTTAAGGAAGAAACATGATGAATCCCGTGGTAAAGGAATTGTTCTGTATTTTCATCATGGTAGTGGTTATATGAATCCATACATGTGATTAAACTGCATACAACTAAATACACACATAAACAAATGAGTGCACATAAAACCAGTAGAATCTGAATAGGTTGGTGTGTCAATAAGGTGGCTGTATGAATGTCTTGGCTTTGATATTATATTACAGTCATATAAGATATTACCACTGCGGGAAACTGAGTGAAAGGTATATAGGATCTCTCTGTATTATTACAGCCTACTCTTACTGATTCAATAACATGTGAATCCACAATTATCTCAAAATTGAAAGTTTAATTAAAACTATATATATACACAACTTAATTCAACCATTACACGAATCCATTGCTGAATCTCTGATTTAAACAGGGGGAGGGGCAAAGGACTTAAAATTTTCCTGACACTGACTTGCTTCTTCAGATTATATTATCTCACAATGGGATAACTTTTCTCACTCCAAATCGTCCTGAGATTTTGAAATATCTTATTAAAAGTACCCCAGCTCACATCAAATCAGCCAAAAAACACTTATCCATAAATTTGCATTTATCCTTTAAACCCCAACTACTCAAATTGTAGTTTCTGAAAGAAAGTAAAGGCATCATCTAGGAACTATTAGAAACGCAGAATGTCAGGCTGCTCTCCACACTCAATAAATCAGAATCTGCATTTCAACAAGATCCCTAGGTAATTCCTAGGCATAATAAAGTCGAAGAGTCAAAGTTTTAGACTTTAGAACCTTTAAAAAAGACTTTTAAAAGCTTTAGACCAGTGCAACTTTCCAATCACTAACATTTTTATTTTATAATTTGGTTTACCTAAAACAGACAATATACTTGTTATTTTACCTGTGTCATAGCTTCAAGTTATCTAAACTACTAAATCCCAAAATATACTTTACCAATATTTAAAGCATTGAAAAAATAAGGCTTTAAAAAAAAAAGAGAACAAAACGAATCACATAAAGGTTAACTGACTTATTCAAGGTTATGTAGCTAGTTTAATGACACAGTAATCTCACTTTGATTTCTACACTCTTCTCCCAGTCAGAAAACACACTGCAACCATGCTAAATCCTTAATGCCATATACCTCTGATTCTCGGACTGGCTCTGCCTACAGCAAAGCACATGAACATGGACAGAATACAAAAACTAAGTACATTTACAGTAAAATACAGTTTCCCACAGTATCATTTTATAAGTTATATATTATGTACTCCTGTCAAAAACTGTGGCACCAGTAGAGTGCTATTCACAAAGAGGATAAAGAACTATAATCTAGTCACTTCAGATTCTGGTTACAAAAACATTACTAAATGTATGCAAGACAGTCATTTTCAACTTTATCTCCCTCTGCTTCCCCTAGAAAATGAAACTGCGGTCTACATAATAAGATATGGCAATGTTCAATATCCTAATGGATCAGCCAAAATGAATCAGTAGAAGAGAAACAGCTGGTAGGCCATATTTTATCTACATCTTTATTAAAGGAGAGCTGTTCTCTAGGCATACAGCTCGACATGACAAGTAAGAGTTTCCTTAAAGGCAATACAAAGCAATAGATTCATAATTCCATTAGAAATCAATCATATCGACACTATTTTTTTCAACGAACAGATGCTCACCATGGCAATGCAAATTTAGCAAAAATATCTAGTTGAAAGCTATTCTTTTTAGAATTATCCAAAAGGTATTTTCATTTTATTTCTTAATTAGAAAATAAAATAACTGGAATCACTTTTTACCAGTCCATCAAAACAACATAAACTCTGGTATTTGATTTAAAGGAGAAGAGCAAAAGCATTAATCTACAATTATAGTACGTTTAGCATATGTATGGAAAATTATATACTTACTTTCTGAATGAATTTCTCAACACTCTGTACCACATGTTTATAGAACTAAAAGAGAAAAACAAATAAAGTTAGTGTTGAGAAAGAAACCAGGTAGCAAGGAGTACAAAATGAGAGGTGTGAGGAACTGGAAGTATTTACTCAATATTCAAGTATGGTTTTAAAATCCATTTGAGTAGGTCAGAATTTCCTGCTAACCATAAGTTTAAAGATAGCTCCTAAGGAAGGTCTATCAAAATAATGAATTTTAATCTAGAATTCTGAGACAAACATTCACGTCACTCACTTTCTTAAGTAACTAGCTGTGCTATCTAATTAGGACAGAGATTTTCTGAAGTAAATATATGGTCAGTGTGTTACCTTAACACAGATATAAAAGAATTCTATTGAAGTCTTTATAAAAACATATGTTGACAAAACAGTTATATTGACATAAGAGCAAAATACATGTAATAAACACACTGGCAGATGTATATTCTTACTTTCATGGAAGGAAAACTACAGATTTCCCACAGTATCATTTTATCAGTTAAACCAAGGGTAGTGCTGGAAAAAAAACTCTGTCAACAAATAGCACTCATAAATGTATGTAAGGGAGTCTTCAACTTCATTTATCTCTTTCTGCTTCTCCTGGACAATAAACTGCAGAGGGGTGTGTGGGTGTGTATAAAAACAAGATGTAGAAATGTATAATGTCCTAATGGATCAAACAAAATTCATTAGAAGTGAGCACATGGATTGAAAATTAGTAATGGGCTACTATCAATTGTGAGAAAACTCAGAAGATTTAAGTTTCATAAAATGTAACACTATGAATAAACCTAAAAATGTAAATCATAAATTTAACAAGTATCTAGAATTTGTGCTTAATAAATTTTAATATCTCAATGGCAATACCATAGTTAGCATATTTCTGTTTAAAGAACTAACTTGAATTATGCTTGTTTTCATATTTCTAGAATCATCAATTATGCTTTTTAAGGGACACCCCCTTAGATTGAAGAGACATGAGAACATTTAGCTTGAACTACAGCATGAAACCAATATTTGTAAAATCAAAATTAAAGGAAAATATCAATTCATATTCACCAAATCAAAATCTACAAGTTTAAGCACAGCTTAAATTTACTTACTGCAAAGCAACAGTTTAACAGTTTAAGTTACTTAAGCAAAAAAGCTAAAACAACTGCTTAAAATTATTAGGTACTTTATAGGTACCTAAACATTTTAAATCAATACACAAAATATTAATTACAAACTAAATAATTTATTAAATAGAAATTCTTCTGAAAGATACTCTGACAGTGCTTTCTGCTTTTAGTTACCATATGTAATCAGAATAAAACTGCCTACTAAACTTTAATTCAAAGTTCATTATTTTATGTAGGCCTTCCACAATAGATTATCTGTGAGGTTTTGTTGACAGTGTGTAATGTTAACAAGCACCCAATAAAATAATTATTTCTCTAAACACTGATAAAAACCAATACTTACCTTACTATGAAACACAGTATCATTTAAATCTGATTTAAAAGGTAGTTAAAAAATCTAAGGTCATATACATACTAAATAGAGTTTAAAATAATACAGTCCTAAAAAACAACTGGTCTGAAGTCTTTGAAAATGTCATCTCACAAAAAAACCCCCAAAAGAACTGAATGACAGGACAAATAAATGTAATGTGTGATCTTGACTAGATTCTGAAAACACAGAGGTACAAGGGACAGCTACAAAAGTCAATACTGCAACAACTGCTGAAATCTAAGTAAGGACTGTATAGTATTCTGGATAACAGTATTAAACGAAAATGAAATTTCTTGCATGTGGTCAGTATATTATGGTCACTTTGTTTTTAGGATATTCAAATTGTAGTATTTAGGGATTAAATACTATTAGGAATTAAGCCTGAAACTAACTCTCAAATCATTCAGCCAAAAACACAGAAAAAAGTGTGTGTATGTGTGCGTCTGTGTAGAAATAAAGCAAATATGGCAAAATGTTAACTGGCGACAGTAAGGGAAAAATATGTGCTGCTTATTATATTTTGCAACTTCCATTTGAATTTTTTTAAAATTAAATACATAAAAACAGTAATAATAAATCAAAATAGTACAGTTTATCATAATAATTAAAAGTTATGACTATTAATTAACAGAAACCTAGATTCAAATTCTACCTGTATTTCCTTCAATTGCAAGTTGCTTAATTTCTCTTAAACCCTTCTGACATCTGAAGGTAGGAAATAATGTTAGCACCTATTCCTCACTGAGTCTCTGAAGAAGTATTCCGCTCAACAAAAAAAGTTATGTAATATGCACCAATTACTAATTTTCGCAGAATAAAAATGATTTATACCTGTTTGCTAAGGATAGTGATCATAAAAATCAGATATGTAGAATAATACAAATAACGCAGAAGAGACTAAACTTATCCTATATTGAGCCTATCAGGTACCCTGAAAAATAACTTCTTTGAAGAATTCTCCAGCTTAAATATGCTTATTTGTCACTGTTATTCTCCAGCTTAAATATGCTTATTTGTCACTGTCCCTTCTTTCATTTTTATTTATTTATTTATTTATTTTTAAGTATCTTTTTTTTTTTTTTTTGTCTTTTTGTGACCGGCCGCACCGCACTCAGCCAGTGAGCGCACCGGCCATCCTTATATAGGATCCGAACCCGTGGCGGGAGCGCTGCTGCGCTCCCAGCGCCGCACTCTCCCGAGTGCGCCACGGGGTCGGCCCTTATTTTCTCTTTATATGAACAGGGATGTTAACTATAATGATGTATGATACTAACTACAAGTCTGAAAACTAAGCTTTGGTAATTAGAAAAGTGTAAATTTAACTAATTATTTGAATATTCTCCCAGAATCAATTACTAGTAAATAGGAATTTGTTAAATATAATATATTGCTGTTATTCAAAACAATTTAAATAATTGGTGCTTCTGGGTATGTTTGATGTTTTAATTCACAATAGTAAAACATACCACTAAATATTCATAATTTAATACCTACTTAACTAGAAATAAATAATCATTCTCAATTTTAAGAACTCTACTAAAGCAGGGAGTGTTAGCTCTGGGAACAAGTGCTTCTTGGGGAGGCGTCTATGGTTTACCTTCAAAAGGTTGAGACATTTTATGTAAAATTTTGTGCATATGTGTATTTCTCCAGAGATGACCCAACCTTTTCCTGAGATTTTCAGAAGTATCCATAAGTCAATACAGGCTCAAAACCCACTGTATCAGAGGAATGGCTAAATGTCTGTGGACTATTCCCACAGTTCAAATATCTTATGAACAATGAGGCCCAATTATTTTCCATAATGACCCATTTTCAAATCTATAATAGAACTGGTAAGGAAAAAAATCAATACATTTTTTAGTCAGAAATCTTTTACCAACTCGTATTTCAAGATTCTGCAAAGTCAGTGTGATAAATGACAGTGTTAAACACATTCTCTGTGATATAGATACAGCCAAAATATTACCAGCCTAAGAAAAGTAAGGAAAAATGATAGCTTCGGTTTATGGAAGAATATTTATCAACATGCTAAGTTTTTCTCTAGATGGTAGAGTTTGTAGGTGACAGATTTTTTTGTTTGTTTTTCTGTAATGAACATGTGTTAACACTTTAAAGCAGAAAAAGAATATACAAGCTAAAAAAAATTATCGCCCGTCCAAAATATTAGTGCAGCATTTTTCTTTTGAAAACACAAGAGTAAAATTTATAACTCACCTTAATAGCTTTGATGGCTGCCTTAGTAATTTGGGTCATTTTCGCTTTAGAAATGGGTGGTTTATAGTCATTCAGGGAATACAACTAATGAAAAAGAAGAAGCAAAACTAATTTTAAATACAGCAAAACTAATTGTCTCCAAACAATTACATAAAATTACCAAATATTTCCATTTTTATATTCTTAATGAAATCAAAGTGCTGCTTTTCTTTTAAAAACCAAGCTCAACGTCATTAGCCATCAGGGAAATGCAAATCAAAACTACAATAAACTATCACTTCACACTCACTTGTTTATTAAAAAATAGATAATAACAAGTGTTAGCAAGGATGTAGAACATTGGAACCCTTATACATTACTGGTGGGAATGTAAAATGGTGCAGCAGCTTTGGAAAACAGTTTAGCAGTTCCTCAAAAAATTAAACATAGTTTCATATGACCCAGCCAATTCTACTCCTAGGTATAGACCCAAGACAGCAGAAAACATTTGTTCACATAAAAACTTGTACATGAATGGTCACTGCAGCATAACTCCATACAAAAATCCATTAAAAACTCATTAAAAAGGCAAAACAATCCAAATGTCCATTAACTGATGAATAAACAAAATGTATTATATCTATTCAATGAAATATTAGCTATAAAAAGGAATGAAATACTGATACTTGCTACAAAATAAATGGACCTTGGAAATTATTATGCTAAGTTAAAGAAACCAGGTGAAAAAACCACATATTATATGATTCTATTTACATAAAATGTCCAGAAAAGTCAAATCTACTGGTGGTTGTCTAGGGATGGGGGAGTTGAGGAGAAATGAGGAATGATACTGAGTACAGTATTTCTTTTTGGGGTGATAAAAATATTCTAAAATTGATTGTGGTGATGGTTATACAACTTGGTGAACAGAGTCAGAACCATTAATTGGTGGATTTATGACATGTAAATTGTATCTCAATAAAGCTGTTTTTAAAAATCAAAGAATCTAATGTTTAATAATTCCCCCCACCCAAAAAAACAACACTTTGAAATTTCTCATATAAGCGAAGGGCATAACATACCGTTTAGAGAAAAAAACAGTTAAAAGACAACGTGGGGGAGTTTATGCAACAAACAAATAACTAAGCTTAAGTGAATACTGATTAAAACTTCATTGTATTCACTGATGCTAAGATTTTTAACTATAATGCTATAAGATATTAACTAGAGGTCTGGAAACTAACCTTTGGCCATCAGAACACTGCGAAAACAACTTGAACAGACTTTTAAAGCAACAGATTTTGTTGGTTAATCAACTAGAAATTTAGGGAATCCTCTATAAGCTTTGCTCCAACCTATCCATCATAGAATTCTATTCGTTTTTATCCCTCATAGGAAGGGCCTTCAAAAAGTTCATGGAAAGATTCATAGTATCTTTCTATTCCATTTCCCCACAATCTTTTTGAAGTACCCTTGTATTCCTGGTATCTGCCCAGATTTCCCCATATTCGTCTCCTCTTCCTCCTCTAATTACCACCATAATCACTGTCCAAATTTCCTTCATCTCTCACCTGGAGAACACCTAAATTATGTGGCACGTTCTCCACACATTTACAGCTATCTTTTCAAAAACCTACCTGATCAGGTGAGTGACACCAACCCACTCCTGTCATCCCCTTAAAATGGTCTATCATTTCTCACTCTTTGGATGAACAACAACAAAAAAAAATGTGTGTATATAAGGCCCTGCTTGGTCTAGCTCCTACTGTCTACCTTTCCAGCCTCATCACACACCATGCTCCCAGCCCCTTGCCCCAGGTACTACAGTCTTTTTATAGTTCCTTGGCACAGGGCCTTTAAAATGAAGCTTATTCTCTCTGTTTGGAATATTCTCCACCAGGGCTTCCCCATTAGTCAATGTGTATTCGCCCATCTTAGTTAAAGCATCATGTAATGAGGAAAGGCTTCCCGACCTCACCAAACAGATCAATACCCCCTTTTTATGCTCTCATTGTACTATCATTCACCTGTAAAGAATTCATTGCAGTACTCTGATATTCACTCGTATGATTATTTAACTAATACTTGATTTAAAACAAAGACTGTCACAAAGGTGATGGTAGTTACTGACACCAAGAGACAGAACGTAAGTTCCTTTAATGCAATTTAAGTTAGTAAGAGGTTAACTGTACACCAACTGATGTCAAGCTGAAATCAATCCTGGCAGAAGTACAAACATCCTTCCCCTTCTAGTTCCCAAAGAGGCACCCACCTGTTCACAATACTGCCTGACTAGGATTAGGATTCCATGAGATACTTTCTAAGGACTCTCACACTAAGATCCTTAAGATAAACTCTTATTTAAATGTAAGATTTCCTGTCAAACTCACAGGGAATTTTAATATACTCGTGACCTTTATTCCTACCTGTTTTAGAAAACCTACCTGTATGCCAGTCTACTCACCAGGTGCAAAATAATATCAACAGGGGTCGGGGGGATGGCCAGTTAGTTCAGTTGGTTAGAGCGAGGTGTTGATAACAGGAGGGTCAAGGGTTTGGATCCCCTCACTGGCAGGCTGTCCTCCTCCTCCCCCCACAAAAAACCATCAACACATTCTATAGTGCTTACAGCAAGCCGTGTAAAGGAAAGGCCAGTTTCCCAGAATTTCTTAGTAGGCCCATCTGAGATCCACTCCTGCTCTCTCCTACTAGAGAGTAAGCTCTAAGAACAGAAACCCTGTCTTTTTGTTTAGATTTTCCTCTTTTGTTCATATTTCTCTTTGTTGTTTGACAGGGAATAGATATTTGTTAAGAATGATTTAAAATAAACAAATACATATAAGACACAGCACTGTAAAAGCTTTGCACAGAAAAACCTGGATTTGAATTCCAACTATGTCACCTTATTAAAAGTTGTTTAACCATTACCCTCTTGGCACACTGGGCATTACATCACTCTCACAGAAGCTGCTGAACCTCAGAATCTAAGTTGTCTATTTACAGAATAGAAACGGTACTTTTCCACAGAAACATTATATGTAAAGCTTTTACAGCACACTAAAATTGCTCAACAAGGGTTAGCCATTATTAAAATGAAAATCCTTCTCTTTGGTAGGCATTCTCCATTTAAATTAATAACAGCAAAGGATCCATCATCATCATTTACATTAATAGCAAACGAACATTATTCACTTGGCCATTTGAAAGTATATTCTAAAGTTATTTACATTACTAGGGTAATAAAGAGGCATCAGATTTTTTTTATGGTTGACAACATTACTTCACACTTCAATCAAGCAACAGTTGAATTCTAACAAACCGAAGCTGTGCTTACTAGCTTTCTTTCATGGGGCGGGGGGGGAATATAAATTAGACTTCTTAAACATTTTCAGTCTGAAAACAGGTGTCATCTGAGACCCTCCTTTAAAAAAAAATGCACCTACTGCAGACATTTAAGGCACTACTCAGAGAAATACCGAGTAATACAGTACATTTCAAAGGCTCATTTATTATATATGCTTCCAACTAACCTTTCTCTAGATTCTCTAAAATTGTATTTCTGCAATAAATCTGATCATCAGACAACAGACATAGATCATTTTATCTAATTCTTCACTGAATGAATGCCTTAACTAAAATTTAATATTAGGTCCTCAACTTTTAAAGAAGGTTGATAAAATTTTTTCCCTAAAACATTTTACTAATATGTTAAATAATTATTTTTTACCCCAAAAGTCCCTAATTCAAGAATTCACAATTTGTATTCTCAGAAACAGGAGAGTAATTCAGCTAGTGTTTTCTTTTTATGAATGACGAATGATTTAACATGTTTCTCCCTTCTTAACTCAGCTTCTAGGGATCTTGCTGGTATGTTTATTTTACTAATTTGAACACACATCTCAAACGTCTACTGACATCTAGTTCTCTGCTATATTTAACTAGTTTTGTTGTACACAAAATAAAATGTCTTCTAATGTGCTTAATTTTGCTAACTAACCTGCTTTAAAGTTTTTTTAATTGGCTGGAGTACAAATTTACTCAGCATTTATTGAGCTAATGTGAACCTAGCACAAGACTTTAGAAACAGCTTTTCATCATCCAGTTTCCCTTCTAGTGAGTTTTTCCAAACCTAAGTTTTCTATGTAGTCCACTGTTGCTCAATCCTAAGCATCAAATTCAATTGTCTAGAACCTCCACCAAAGACCATTTGTTGAGAATTTTGTCAATATAACATTTGGTACTTTAGAAAAAAAAGTGATGAAATGCTGCCAGCTCATTAGAAGCTTTTAATAAATGTCTATCAATAATTCAATGTACAAGAGTATATTTAATCTATCTTTAGATCTACAGGATATGACAGAACAACAAAAATGATAGATCTGCAGGATATGACACAATACCTGATATACAGCAAGCATTCAACAGTAAACCTTCATTATCCAACTGATAACTTAAAGCCGCTATAACATCACTACTAGTAACTATCAAGCTTCATTCCAACCCTCATTTTAATCAGGTATGTCAACCCATCATCAAGAACTGGGACTGTTATTCTCTCCGTATTCTCAAAATCTGATCCAGGACAGAAAACACATCATGGTTTTATACTGGAAAATGCTTAAGAAAATGGAAGTTGACGCTGGGACCTTTCTTTTCCTTTGCCTGACAATTCCCATCTGTATGCTGGGGTCAGAAGACCACAGCTGCATGTTCTCTAGGCTTGGGCTCTCCAGCTATCCTGTTTTCTCATGTATAGGTTTTAATCTCACCACTCTACTTTTTGGGATTTGACTCCCTGATGATGTGTTTTCCAAAGTCTTAAGTGGCTGTTGATTCCAGTTAATCTGTCCCATCAAGCGATTCCTCAGTTAAGACTATTTTAACTTTTCTAGGGGCTACTGGTGCCTGCCATGCTATTGCTCAGACTCTGAACTCTGCTTCCCAAATCTAAGCTTCTTTCACTCATATGCCACATTCTAGTATATTTAACGTCAGGCGACAAAACCATTTCTTACACAAACATTCTATGTCCATCTGTCCTCAGTGACAAAAGTAAAGTCCTAGTCTTGACTGGCCTCTTCCTTTGACCACTCAAGATTCATCATTTCAACGGAAAGATACTAAACAAGAGCCTGGGTCTTCAGTCTAATTCATTCTCCCCTCAAGTACACAGAAGAGTGCTCCTGAAACTTGTAAAATTTTAAATTTCTACACTATCAATTGTAGGCCCACAACAAATGCAAATTTTTAATCTGAAAACCTCCTCAAGTCAAAAGACTTTAATCAAGGTTTGAGGAATGTTTTACCTGAGATATGTTAGCTGATGCTGGCTACTCCACCACAAAATTTACCTTAATAAATA
This sequence comes from Cynocephalus volans, assembly GCF_027409185.1. Lineage (NCBI taxonomy): Eukaryota > Metazoa > Chordata > Mammalia > Dermoptera > Cynocephalidae > Cynocephalus > Cynocephalus volans. Next base: position 153,194,347 of record NC_084464.1, on the reverse strand, counting down.
TCTTAAAAGTTGCTCATTATCATTTCTTTTTCTGCAAAGGGCCAGATAACAAAATACTTTAGGATTTTCAAGCCATACTGTCTTTATCGCAACAACTGTTCAGTTCTGTCCCTTGTAGCAGGTAAGTAGCCATAGACAATTCCTATGTGAACGGGCACAGTGTGTTCCAACAGAAATTTGCAAAAGCAGGCTAACCCTTGAATTTGAGCAATATTCTCAGTCCTACAGATGTGTGTTTTTGTCCTCCCTCCTCTACACACTGACTCATTACCCCAAATTTAACAAAATGTTATACTTCACTCATCCTTGCTATTTCAAGCAAACTCTTCACTTCAAAAATTTAATCCCTTTCTCAATTTGAGCAAGATTAAATGCATTCTACTATGATCTTGAAACGGCCAAAGAATGTATTATCAGTCATATTCCAGAGAACCAGCAACATCTTGTTCATGTACAAATTAATCTATGCCTTAAAGGTTGCTGGCTCTATGACCAATGGAATTAACCTGAAGTGTAAATCTAAAATAACTAAACAGTAATAAACTCAGTCTATCTTTCTCAACAATAGCCCTTTAGGGCTTTCAGTATACTGATTAGGTAGGATCCCTCAAATCTCTAAAGAAATCAAAAACTTCACCAAAGTTCCTGCAACCAACACAATACTGATGCTTTCAATTCAAAATAGCATGCTGACCAGATAATTTTCTTTTCTTCCTCCTACTGACAAGACAATAAAGGACTTGGGAAAAAAAGAGGGGCGAGGTAGAGGGGAATAAAAATTCACAGTGAAAAGTAGAATGAAGAGGGGAGAAGAATCAGCAGACAAGAGATGTCACAAACTTCCAGAAAATGGAAATGTAATAAAAGGATTGGTAACTGATTAAATGAGGAAACCACAAACCACAGTACACACAAAAGATACAGCCAAGGAGGAAAATAATTTGCCCTGCAGAATTCAGTCTCAACATCCAAAATCAAGGTATTACAGAGGAAAGAAGCAGCACAAGTGAACTAATGCCTCACCCACTATTGCAAAAAGTCAATAATGTCTAAAATTGACCATTCAAGAAACAGTGGTATAAAAATATTATTTAGTGATATGAAGGTAATCACCAGAAGAAATAAAGTGTTAAGAATTAAAACATTGCTCTTTGGAGGATCAAGCATACAGTGAGAAGAAAGAGCCTGCAATAAAATCTCTTTGGTATTTCAAAAAAAACTGCATGCTTATGTTACTTTATAAAATATAGTAATTATATTTTAATACCATCTTGTTTCTAAATCACGTGCAACTTTAGCTCTCCACAGTTCATCTCTCCCCCCAAAATTCCTATGCTGCAGTCCTGGGTAACCCCCAATGTGACTGTATTTGGAAACAGAGCCTTTACGGAGGTAATTAAAGTTATATGAGACTATTAGTCCAATATGATTAGTGTCCTTATAAGAAGAAACATCAGAGAGCTCACACTCTCCCCCCACTCCCTCTCCCATGTGAGGACACAATGAGAAGGTGGTTCTCTGCAATTGAAGAGAGTCTTCCCCAGGAACCCAATCAATGGACACCTTGATCTTGGAATGCCTGTAGAGCTTTTTTTTAAAAAAAGACACCCCCCTCAAGTATATACATAGCTTTGAATGCTTTTTTAAAACAAATCCTTCTCATTTACAATGATTACTATTCCCAGTTCTAAACCACTGCAAGGTAAAAGCTGAGAAGGTTTTGCATTCTCATGTCCTAATTCCCAACTTTATTTTACCACGATGAAGGACAAGATAAACATGGTGATGTGGTTTTTGTATTTAGTGAATTCGGTCAAAAAAAAATTTACAATTATTTTATTTAAATGTGTAATTATTGGCATTCCCATGACTTTTACTAAAGCCTTTAATGGTCTACATTGCAGAGGCTTGAATTCTAACATGCTTTATTTTATATTCAGAATATGAATTTATTTATAAACGATAGGAATAAAAATTCCAAGGCACTATGGTGAAATATTTATGTTATAAATAAAAACATAGCTCATAAAAAATATTAGAAGGAAATACAAAATGATAATCAGTTTTGTTAGAGTAGCTTAGGTAGGCAGAATTCTAGGACAGCCTCCAAGATTTGTGCATCCTCTCTCCCCACCCCACCCCCCCAACTGCTACATGCCCACTCTCTTCACATAATCCCCACCCTTGTGGGTGGGACCTGTGATTATGATGGGATAGTCATGCCCATGATAACTATGTTATATAAAACTCCACTTTAGCAGAATGGAGATAGAATTTCCTGATGGCTTTGAAAATATCATATATGAAAGGGCTCCAAGCCTACTGGGATCTGAGGGTAGCCACTAGAAACTGAGAGTGACTCCCAACCCACAGCCAATAAATAAAACAGAAACCTCAGTCCTACACTGAAAATGACTTTCATTCAGCCAACAACCTGAATGAGCTGGGACGAGAACCCCAAGTTTTAAATGAGGGCACAGCCCTGGCTGACACCTTGATGTTAGCCCAGCAAGACTATCAGCAGAAGACCCACCTAACCAATGCCTGGATCCTAACCCATAGAAACTGTGAAATAAATATACACTGTTTTTAGCTATAAGCTAAGCTTGTGACAATTTGTAACACAGCAATATAAAATTAATAACACAGTAGAAAAAAGTTATGAATGATTTTTCTTCACTTTCTAACTTGGACATATAGATTTTTAAGTTTTCATAAATATTCCCATGAAACCTATCTTTATTAATAATTCAATGTACAAATTAAATTTGTAAAGTAAAATATTTCTGCTTTTTCCTGAACAACTTTAAAAGTGAAAACAGAAATTCAACATTTTGCACATAGGAATAAAAAGTAAATAACATATTTGTTTCACTGATAGTCATTTTAAAGAGCACATTATTCACCAAATTTAATACTTGAGAACCAACAAACCTTAGTCAAAAACTAATTCTTCTCTATATCCAAAATTTCTCACTTTATTCCATGTAGGTTCTTCTTTCTCAAGTAGCATGATCTTCTATACAATTTTTAACTTGGAATTCAGTTCAATATAAGCAAGTAACAAAGTAACACATAAAATTAGATGCACTTGACAAAATGTGACCAGAGAACAATAACTTTAGAATTAACAGTAGCAAATTTCACATTAAGCACATTCTAAAAAAATAATGTGACTAGTAGTAATATTCTTTTTTCTTAAAAAACTCCTTTCAAATCTTTTTCTTCCTAAGATTTTTAAAGTAAATTTCTTTGTAAAAAATGTTTGAAGTAAAACTCTAATATAAGTGTGGGTTAACTCCTACTGAAAAAATAATATTCTTGAGCAATCATAATTTTTTAAGAGCAAAGGCCAAAAAACGATGTTACAGACATTCTGAGAGGACCACCCAGATCAAGCTTTTAACAAAGGCACAGCTTCCCATTTTATATTTTAAAAAGTGCCAGTATGAAAGTGTTTCAAAGGCATCTTTGAAAAAAATAGACATGTAATTGCAATAAAATATGAAATGTTATAATACTTAATAATCAAACATAAGAAATAATCTTTTAAAAAAATTTCTTATAACTTTTTTTCTGATATAACATTTTAATACAGAAAAATTGGAAAATACAAAAAAAGCACCAAGAAGAAAATGCAAATTATAATCTTACAATTCATCACTCATTCAAAATACATTTACTAGTGCTAGGCACTAAGAATACAACAGAATTAGGCAGACAAGATCTTTGTCAGAACTTATGATCTGCTTTTGGAAACAGACAATAACTAACAGACACAGTTTGCAGAGTGTAGTTAGGTACAAAATAAAGATAGTAACTTTAAGTGGTGAAGACTATGCAACATTGTATATCTTTCTCAGAATCTCAAATCCAGAATCCCTTTTTCTTTTCAAGTACAAGATATTATAAGGGAAAATGATGTCTATTTTCCTAAAATTATAAACCTGAAGTATATAAACACCTATCTAGTAAGATTAAACCTATTTGCCAATTTTGTAAGTGGAAAAAAGAAATTCTCTAGTTAAAAAAAAAAAAAAGAGAGAGAGAGAGAGAGAAAAGGGAACCATAATTTGATTTTTAAAAGCACCAAGATTATTATGACAAATACAAAAGCTTATATGTTTTACAAGTATCTTTTCCTATGGGCTACAAGCATTTTCACATAAATAATTAAAACCTTTTATATTATATATTAAGCAGAATATATCCCATTTCTCAAGTATGACTGTTGTCTAAGGTTAACATTACAATTTTTAATACTGTTAAAAAAGAAGAAATATATTTTAGAATCTAAATTAGTTTAAATCTGTGTCTATAACAAAGAAAAATTTTAATCAACTCTACCCCAAAAACCATTATTTAAAGACCTAAACTTATTTGCATGAGTCCTTTAATTCAACACACAAATTTACCCATCCTTTCTGATGGACTTTGGACATACTGTCCTCTCAGAACTCATGTGGAGGGCCGGCCCGTGGCTCACTCGGTAGAGTGCGGTGCTGATAACACCAAGGCCCCGGGTTCGGTTCCCATATATGGATAGCCGGTTCGCTCACTGGCTGAGTGTGGTGCTGACAACACCAAGTCAAGGGTTAAGATCCCCTTACCGGTCATCTTTAAAAAAAAAAAAAAAAAAAAAAGAACTCATGTGGAAATCTGATCCCCATGTGGCAGTGTTGGAAACTGTTTGAGTCATGGGGGTGGTTCCCCTATGAATGGATTAATGCTCTCCCTGGGGGGTGGGAGTAGTGAATGAATTCTCACTCTTATTAGTTCCTGAGAGAGCTGATTGTTTAAAAGACCCTGGCACCTCCCCCCTCTCTCCCTCTCTCCCTCTCTCTTTCACCATATGATCTGCTTGTACCTTCGCGCTGCCTGCCGCTCTCCACCATGAGTAGAAGCAGCCTGAGGTCTGCGTCAGACATAGCTGTCCTAGAATCGTAAGCAAAAAAACCTCTGCTCTTTATAAATTACCCAGTCTCAGGTGTTCTGTTATAGCAACTCAAAATGGACTAATACACTCTCCAAATCCCTGGAATAAAGGGTGTTAAAAAATACTCTAAAAAAGTACACAGGCTTTATGGTGCCAGCCAAGACGGAGTAAACTCACCACACTGACTCTCTCTCTCTCAGTGAGGACAACTAAAAATACCAGACTAAATACAAAAAGCAACTACTTGAGGACTCTAAACGTAAAACAGCAGGCAAACTGGAGACAGGCATCAAAACTGAATAATGACCACTGAAACCTGGGGAGGAGGCTGTGTGTGGGAGCTGAGGTAAATTTCATAGGGTTCTGTATTCCTCCATGATCTCCCAGCTTTGATCTCAGTGCTGGTGGCAGAATCAAAGAACAGTGCAGCCTTTTCCTTTTGGCAAAACATAGGGGGTTTCGCCTAGTGTTTTTGCTTCTAGCAATTTCCTATGTCTTGCCACAAGACTAGGTAAAAGGACTCCTCCGTGTCCTTTTAGAGGAGGAGGAGGGAAGGAAAGGAGAAGAGAATCTCCTGTTTCTCCTCCTCCTCCTCCCTTTTCTATCCTGGCCCTGCCAAGGACTGGAAGGAAGGCAGCCTCTGTTGCCACACTGACATCTAAAACCTCAACAGAAGACCTATCTCTGGCCAGAGGAACAGGGAAAAAGTGGCCCTGGGATCTGGAGAAGAGGATCCCCTAATTTTGTGTATGAACTAAATTAAGTCCTGGGCTTATCCTGGAATCGTGCTTACATAAAACATACCCAAAGAAGCACAGCAAAGGCTTTGAGAACTAAAACCCACGTAAGTCACTACTCAAAACCTAGACTAACTCCTGAGTGGAACGTGTTCTGGGTGTACCTAAATAGCAGAACAAATGCTTTGAAAATTGAACGACACTGGAATCACACCACAAAACAGCAAGACAGAACTTGCATCTTCAATTTAACTAAGTTGAATGCCTAATAAACAAAAATCAACATTCTTCAGAGAATTTTAATAGTCTTACAATGCAGTATTGAAAATGTCCAGCATACAAGTGAAACTTACTTGACATACCAAACACACACACACACACACACACACACACACACACACACACACACACACACACACACACACACACAGACACACACACACACAGACACACACACACACACACAACCAGGAAAATCTGTCCACTGCTCAAAGAAAAGACAATCAACAAATGCCAATACCAAGATCACAGACATTGGAATTATCAAAGACTGTAAAGAGGTTATAGTCATCCTCAATAAAGGAAATGAGAATACTCTTGAAAAAAAGCAAAGAGATTTCAAGCAGAGAAATAGAAACTACAAAAAAGAAACAAATGGAAATTTTAAAACTGAAAAATACAGTATCTGGAAGAAAAAGGTAGTATGGAGCCAAATACAAGAGCCATACAATTTTTACTAGTGACGTTAAATACTTTAAGAAGTAAAAGGCCATAATCATAAAAACTTTCTCATGAACATTATCTATGATAGTTTAAAAAACAAAATACAACCTACATGCCCATGAAAAGAAATACAGTAAGGTACAGTAAGATATGGTAAGTTAACCTGATACATACATTATTGATGTAGAAATACAGAAATGTCTAACATGTTAAATGGCAAATATAAAATATCTGCAATAATTACCACTTCATAAATATAAGAATTAACTTCAAGATAAGGACAGAAAAAATGTTCGGAAAAAAATCTGTTGTAGCAACTGATATAATTTATTAGGCATAGACCATTTTCTTAAAATTAGAAAAGAGTCCTACCACATTTATTTTCTCTATTTAATGCCTTTCTCTCCATCTAGATGGTTTTCAAGCCATAATCCAGCTAACCTATTAGATGAAAACTTTTTCAAGGTACTTCTAACCCAGTTAAAATAGAACAGAACAAAATAGAAAACAACAAAGTGCACTGTCCAATCTTGGGTAATACTTTCTTGCTGTTATATGTATGTATGTGACTACTGGATCATGACGCTTTACTTCTTATTGTGGGTTGTGGAAAAGATACAAATATACTTTTTGAAAGACACTGCTAAGCCCATAGCTATAATAGAAGATGAAATTAAAATCAATTAGAAGAAAAAGAAAACATTATTAAATTCTTTCTAGGTAATACTGCTTGTCAAAGGCTGAGTGTGTACAGTGCAATCTGTTTTGATGTTTTTTTTTAAAAGGAGATTAGCAAATATCTAGAGATGTAAAAGAGACAGTGGTATCAAATCGAGATTTTCCTCCTTGTTGTAATCAGAAAAATGGAAAAAGGTAATAGCTTTCACTCTTAAAATATTATCCTGCCATCAGTGGCGTAGATACGTGTGTGCGCGCGCACAGATATATAGATCTATCCATCCATCCATGTATATCTCTGTCCATTCATCCACTGTAGAAAACTCTGTCTTTACATACTGTAAATCCTTAATAAATAGCAGCCAATAAAAGTATTTTTTTGATATCCTCCATGATGCCTAAAACAGTTACATATTACGTATTCAAATATATGACAATTTGACTTTGACAAAAGTAGCTTACTGGGTTGCTTCCAAAGGTAATCAGGTAACCAAATACAAGCTAGCAAAACAACTTTATCCAGCTTCCTCGTACCTTAATTAACTTGAACAGAGCAGATTAATTTTACTCAAAGACATGGAATGCCAAAGCCATGGCTGAAGATATAAATGTCTCTTTAACTCCCCCCGCCACAAACTTTACTTTTTTTCATACCCTAAAAATTAACAGGCACAGAACTTTACGTTTAATAAGCTTTGCAACCCTACATCTATAATCCTATGCCAATATTATGGATATAAAGAATATATTTAATGCAGCAGAATGTTTCACTGTGAAATAATCTCCAATACCACTTGTAATATTGTATCATAAAATAATCACCCTTGTATACAACTTTACTTTCAAAGTTAATCATAATATTCTAACTCAGATTAGTAAAGTTTTATAATCAAGGTAAATGTAACTAAAGACAAATAAAGAATTGGGGAATACAAAACCAAATTCAACTGATTAATAGTTCAAAGCTAAATGGTTACTTAGGTCAAATCAAGCCAATATTCACTGACCATCTACTGAAGATAGACAAACAATATTAACTGCTTTAGGAAACAAAGAATAACATGAAGACCCTTACAGCAAATATGTAACAATTTACTGAAGTGAAAGGGGAGAGTCATATACATACCATTGCTATAGTAGATTCTAAGCATTCTGAGATTTACTGTTGTTAGCTTTGACAATTCACTACCGATCCCAAAGGTCTCTAAAATATAATCACAGGTAATTTTGCAGACACACTAATTTGAAGTGTGTATATTAAACTTAACTGTTAGTGACTAATAAGCATTTTTGTTATTCTCTCCTCACACTCATAGGCATTTAACAGAGGAATAATATACTAAAATGATATTTAAAATTTGGGGGATTCAGAAGGACCTCAGACTTTGCCTTATGAACACAATATTGGCACATGACATAATTTAGAGCCAAAATAAAAAATGCTACTAGGGACAGTATTCAGACCGTAAATGAAATACACATCCAGTTGGAAACAACAGAGAAAGATTTAATAATGAAAATGGAATGACTGAGAAAAGAGAACATTCCTGTTATAGCTTTGATTCTACTTCCACACCATTTACATTTATAACATATTCATCAATAAATTTCTCTTTACAGTGATTTACAAAAAGGATGGAAGAAGTGGCTATTTCCTAATGGGAATGCAGTAGACTCTCAATGGAATGCTGCCCTTTCCTACTGGAAAACCACTGAGTTGGAAAACCAATAAGAGACACAGTGAATATACACTTCATAGTTTTGCATATAGTAAATTTCCCATTTCATAACACCATGTATATGAAAGGTATATAAGAATATTTATGTATTTATTCATAAATGCAATCTTATAAAAAGCCTTAAATCCATAGCTCAGAAATCTGGAGATCTGAAGGCAAAGGAAATCTGAAAAGTTTTTAAAAGTAGAAAGTGATTCAAATAAAACAGTTTTTTGAAGAGATTAACCTAGTAAAAATTAATTTAAAAAACCTAGTTCTACTTATGAACTAGAAAGAGAATAGTAACCTCAAAGCCAATTAAAAACTGACTATAACAAATCAAGAGAGAAGTGATGAGGACATGGACTAGAGTACTAATATTGAGAATAAAAAGAAAGGGAAAGACACAAAACACTTAAAAAAATAATTCATTAGATTTCACGACTGACAAGATATGGATGAAAGACAGGCATCTAGGATAATTCCAGGTTTTCAAGTCTGAGTATTCAGGATCATGATTTTACTAGTGACATAAACAGGAAGTTTAAAAGCAAGAAGTTTTGTGGAGGATAGATAAGTTTAGATTCAGGGTGATAGCAATACAATTTCAAGTGCGCATGTATGCAAAATACCTAGAGGATACAAGACTGAATCCCAGAAGAGAAAATCAAAAATATAAGTCGTTCCTGAAGAGATAATAGGTCAGAGACATAAGGAAAAAAATACTGAAAACTAAATATCAGAGGGAGAATAAGTAGAACAAGAGCCTACTAGGCCTTAGGATAAAATCATTTCAGAAATGAGAGGCAATACAAAGACTTAAAAAAGGCAGTTGCATGACAAAAGAGAAAGATAGTAATAAGTATTATTTGTCAACTCTAAAGCCCTTTGTCAATTTTTAAGCATTCTCACAATTGCTGTAATCCCTTTTACCTTCAGAATGGCCTGATAAGGTATTTATTATTCTCATTTTATACATGTATAAACTTAGGGTAAGTGACTTAGCTAAACTAAAACTACTAGTAAGTTACAGAACCATGTCTCAAACCTAGCTCTTCTGGCTACCCATTCATAAATATGATCTAGTTTCCAAAAACAAGCCCACCAGCTACCAACCAACTATATACAACTGAGTCACTGAATAAGATGGTAGATGACTGTGGAGCATCAGCCGAATAACCAAAACCGCTTTGACCAAAATATAAAAGATTATAAAGCTTCTGAGTCTACAGATGAAATAACAGCTAAGTAAATTCCATTTAAACCTGAATTTTAAGCAATCCTCAATAAGGCTTAAGGGTCTTCAAATCCTCAACAAGGAAGTTCCCTTTCACTAAAGAATTCAAATAAAACTAAAATGGACCAACTCCAACCTTCTCCCAAAAGCTAAGACACATACTGCTTTGGGTTTGGAGAAAATATTACAAAAGTAATATGGTAATATATGCACAACATGAAAAACTCCAACTATCAAAGTTCTCATTCACTGCACCCTATCCACCTACTGCTTTCTTCAGAAATAAACACTGTTAAAAGTCTGGTAAGTCACCTTCCAGAATTTTCAACATTCATCTATCTACCTACCTACCTACCTACCTGTCTACATGAGGGTACTTCAAAAAGTTTGTGAAAAAACTGAGTTAAAAGATAATATGAAAAACACCATATACCCTTATGTATATAAAACAAAAACTTATGTACCCTATAAGCATGTACAATTACAATGTGTCAATTAAAAAATGTTAAAAAACATTATACCGATCTTTCCATGAACTTTTTGAAGTTGAAGCCCCCTAATCAGTGCAGCACCACTAATCAGCGCAGCACCACTCAGTGGAGACTGGTCAGGAATACAGATCTGCAGGGCGTGCAGTTTGCTGAAAAGTCTCAGATCCAGACCAGAGTTTCCACACAACCCAGTTGTACCAGAACTCACAAGACCTGGAAGTCAACAATTAAAACCCAAGCTGCACAAAAAGCCTTCCCCAGGGAATCAGCAGCAAGGCAGCAATTTAGCTCAACTACAGGACTGAAGTGCTGGTCCCCACAGGAAGCTCCTCCACTTCAGAATTAAGCAAAGGACAATAAATTACTTCCAGTGCAGAGTTTAACTGGTGGGAACAGAGAATAATCCAACACAGAACTGAAAGAAAAAACAAAATACGCACAGATCAGACAAAGTTTGATATTACCTATAAAGGTCTGACACCACCAAAGAACAGCTATAAAACCTAGAAGGACTGGAAGCCTCCTGGGCTCCCAAACCAGGGAGCAGGTGGGCTGGGGAACTCAGCCATGCCCCCTCAACATCCGCAAACAGCCCAGCAATGAACACCACGCCAACTGCAAGAATCGCTCCAGGAGGTGGGGCAGTATGGGGCCTTGGGCCTCAGCCACACCTCCCCTACACCCACAACCAGCCCCATGACAACCACCAAGCAGCTGCAGGAAGCACCCTGGGCTCCTGAGCCTGGGTGGTAGGGGGCCTAGGGCATCAACCACACTCCCCTGACATCTGCATCCAGCCCAGCAATGACGAGCCACACCCTTGTCTACCCTATAGGAATGAGGCGGTGCCAAAGGTCTCAACCACACCCCTCTTCCTTCCTACTTCTCCCACCCTATTTCCTTTCCCTTTTCCCTCTCCCCCTCCCCCCAATCTCCACAACATCTTAGAATGTAAGAAAATAATATTAATAAATGAATAAACTTAAAAATATAAAAAAGTATATTATAATATGAAGATACTTTACAGGGCCACAGAGATATTAACAACGACACTACATGTTCCTAAGTTGGAGCTTTTTAAAAATTGCCTTTCCTTAGTATTTCTTAGTTTGGGAGCCATTTAAGCACTAGTTTGAGAAAAATCTAAAGAAGTAGTTACAGAGCAGCCACCATTATTAAAATGCAAAAATCAGAAACATGCTAAGGATATATACTTATATAGTAACTGCACCCCTCTCCTATAAAGAAGGTACAAGATACATGAGCTTGCATTCAAAGGCTCAGAGGCTTTTTTAGTTTTCTGCAGAGAGTGAGTTGGTGGAGAACTGCAGGCTAAGTGGCTGTTGCTGTACAATACGTCCTTGTCAAGGCAAGCATATTTCTGTGGCACTCTGTTCTATGAGCAGGAGAGTAGCAGCACAGTAGTTTGTTCCCTTATTCTGTCGTTTGTGCCCTTATTTCGTCCTAGGATTATCATGAAGTGATAATAATTGACTAAAAATTACCAACTCCCACTCCCCCTCCTCCAACAAACAGAAACAATCCCAAAATCACACTCAAAAGATTCATACAGAAAAAAAGGGAAACTGTGAATGAGACGCAGAGGATATAAATTAGTTCTAATTTGATCACTAACTGTGCCCCTAACAAGCTGTGATTCTGAACAACTTTCATCATCTCTGGGTCTTGCTTCCTCATCTGTAAAATGAGCCTACTGAATGACATATCTTTCAACTATAAAATTTCTCATTTTTAGAAATCAAGTTTAAGCATAGAAGCAAGGAATCCAATTATAGAACTATAAACGTTAATTATGCTTATAGCTACAAATACATAAAACAATTATGATGTTCTTTACCCTATTCTAAAATCAAAGAGAACAGAAATGAATTCTCCATGCATGAAAAAAAAAAAAAATACATAAATAAACACACATACATGTATGAAAATTGCTTCTTTAGTTTGAATTTTCCCTGGGATCCAAATAATCCACTTTCCTTTAATTTTAGTTCTTTTCTATATCTTTTGTAAACATTGAAATGAAAAGATACGAATATTACCCCCTTTTAATTTTGAAGTATTCATGACAGTGAAATGGCCAAAATGAGAACTATAAAAATAGTGATTCATTTATAGAACTTCTTCATAACAAATCCCCCAAATTGTATTAGTTGAATCTCTCAAATAAATATGGTTTCTATTTCTAACGACACAGTCTTTAAAGTCACAATAAATTGGTAACAATAGTTAATGTAAAGAGCTACATTACTAGAGCAGATAAAATGCTGAATGATGTGAGTAGGCTTAATGTTAAGAAATTCTAATAAAATCTTATTAAACGAAATCTATAATTTTATTCATAGACCATTCAATTTACTACTGAAGTTTTAATTGCACACAAGAACATGGTTACATATGCAGAATTTAAAATCAAGCATAATCCATACAGTCTCTCTTAAACGCCCTTTCACTCACGAACACAGCATGACAGAAAGGGCCAAAACTTAATGAATGGAAGAGAGGAAGGAAGCAAGGGAGAGAGGAAACCTGAAGAAGATAAAAGATTCTACAAGATTTTGCTCTGACCCTCCTTTTCTTCTTTCTTTACATTATCTTCCTAGACCATTGTACCCACTCCTAAATCTTCATTTCTGGATTCATTCCAGGTGCCTGACCCATATATCCAGCTGGGTATCTCCACCTTAATGTTCCACAGACACCAAATATTTGAGATGTACGAAACTACTATATTGACTAAAATAGTAACAATAGGCTTTGGGCGGGTGAGGTATGGGTGATTTTAATCCCCCGTCCATAGTAAGACTCTTTTATTAACGCCCAAAATGATCTTTCCCCTCATGCTTGTTGCTCCCGGATTTGCCCATCTTAGTGACTGGTATCACACCATTATATAGACCTATTCACTTTTAAGCCAAAGCCCTGGCACCATCCTGTTCCTCATATCTAACTTCCTATTATTACTAATCTTCTCTTGTATTCATCCCTTAATCTTTTCCCATTATTATTATTTTAACTGAGCCCTTCATTTTCTCTACACTAATTTAACCTTCCTTCCCCCAATCTCATCCCTCTATTGCCCTTCCCTGCTCCACAAAGATACTAATCATTTTCCTAAAACACAAATTTAAAACTTGTGCTTTTATTTAAAACCCTTCACAATCTCCATTACCTTTTGATTAAAAAGGGGGTCCCTGTGCATGGTAAATAAAGGCCCTTCATCAGCAGACTCTTGCCTAATTTTCAAATCTCTCTTCCCAACCCCATGCCCTACCCAAAGTTGCTATTTCCTTGACAATGACCTTTTATCATCTGCACACAATGCCTCCTCCTCCTCATACTGTACATCATGGTGTACACATGGTATACACAGAGGTGACATCACTAGTCTTCATATAATAATTCTCATCAAATTACTTCTTAACTCTTGATGGTAATCCATTCCCATACTCACCCCTATCAGAATATGACCTGAGATAAAGGCTGTGTAGATATCTAATTAACGCTAGTGACCACCCTGAAGAATGTAATGACTGAGAGACAGCAAATATGCATAGATAACAAAGCTCAAACAACTAGCAACTATTCCCTTGCATTCTTTCTAACCACCAGTTGCTATTACATTAAAACCTTCATGAGTTATTATTATATTCTAGCAATCTGAAAATTACATTGTAATTAAAACAGAAAGAAAAAATTGACAATTTTGAAGGGCTAGCAAAATAAAAGTACTTAAAAGGATTAATTGGAATCATTAATTGTTATAGTTCTAAGAGGCCTGAGATATCTAATCCTTTGATTTTGCAAATAAATCAAAGTACTGATTGGGAAATTCTGTACAAGGAATGGTGTTGTAGCCTCTGGCTAACTCCTTTGGGATGTCACTATTCTTTGGCTAAGTTGGTCACAACCTTCATCCTTGTAAACTGCCACCAAAGCAGAGACAGGCTTCTAAGAGGTTCTGAGTTATCTAATGGAATAGGAACAAGTATTTGGAAAATTTTGCTCAATAAAAGGAATTGCTATAAGAATAAAAACCATTTTTACTGGTGTAAAAAAAGCCAAAGATGTTAATAATACCTACAAAAGCAGTTACTGCTTTATTAAATGCTTATAGAAAAACTACTCCAAAAATACAAGTCATTTCAGCAACAGACATACAATATGGTAAAAGCACATTTTTATGATTCTTATCCAAAGGTGTTGACATTTAGCTAAGGACAAGATGGATAACCCGCATTTTATTAACACTAAGAAAATGAATATTAGGGGGGCTGGCTGGTTAGCTCAGTTGGTTAGAGCATAGCCTTGTAACACCAAGGTCACGGATTCAAATCCCCACACTGGCCAGCTGCCAAAAAAAAAAAAAAAAAAAAGAAAGAAAGAAAAAGAAAATGTATATTAGCATTATCAGTAGACTTTCTCCCTATTTTAAGAGAATCATAAGCAACTATTTTGACAGTGTTACTCAACTTCGGAGGTGCTTTAGGAACCATTCTCACTCTCACTTACTCATTAAAGCCTTAAAGAAAGGTTAGCTGAAATACTGCCATTCACTTGACTAATATTTTTTAAAAGAGTCTATAATTCATATGTACTTATCACTAAATTAAGTCTGGGTTCTTTGTCCCAATTAGTAAAGTTTTATTTTATTATCTGCCTTTAGCAAGTTAGTACAGCTACACACAGAAGACATCATGATTGAGAATCACCTTCAAATAAAAACCACACTTCACAAAAATGGGACAGACAAGCAATAAACCAAATTTTAAAAATGTGTCTGTTTTGCTGCATTTTTTGTCAAGTTTTCCAGCAAGAATGCTCTCTCTGCAATTAATATAAAAACTTTTAGTTGGTTAGAGTGCAACTTTCTAAGACCAAGGTCAAGGGTTCAGATACCTGCCCCGGCCAGCTGCCAAAAAAACCCACAAAAAATTCTTAAAACAATATTTAGATAAAATGTCACTAAATGAGGAAAAACAAGACACATGCCCATACATCTATACAAAAAAAAAAAAAAAAAAAAAAAAAAAAGAATGTAAACTCCATGAGGGCAGAGATTTGAGTTTTTTCTAATCTTTTTTGTACACTATTGAATCCCTAGAGCCTAAAATAGTGCTGCACATGGTCAGTGTACAAAAAATTTGTTGAATAAATATTTTCACCAGGCAACTTTTCCAGTTGTTTTACCTGTTTGTTTTTTATGTTAAAATAAGCATTATAAAGCCTATAAGGAGTATATTTTTCTGCTCCATTATAATTCTTATTTACAAGTAGTATGCTACTAATCAAGTTCACAGGTTTCAGAGTTTGCCCAGGGCCAAGCAAAGTATGGCCTGCCACCTGTTTTTGTAGCACATCAAGCTAAGAATGGTTCTATATTTTAAAAGAGTTGTAAAAGACAAAAAATAATATGTGAAAGAGACCCACATATGGGACACAAATACTTACTATCTAGTCCTCTACAGAAAAAGTTTGCAGACCCCTGCAGACCTCTAGTTTGGGACTAGAGATTCCACTCACAAGAGAATGAATGTTCTCTGAACGCACACTTTCTTTCACCTATCAGTAGAATCTGCACTACTAGAAACATCTTTCACCTAAACCCTTCTTGACATCTAAACCTCTAAATTTTGGAATATTATTTAATTTAAAGAATATTAAATAAATGGCTTATTGTTTGGTGTTTATTTTTTTACCAGACCATAAGTGATTATGATGCTGAAGCTAGGGAAAAGCAAAGGAAAATTAAAATTAATTTTCCTTTTATGTTTTGCTTACTAAAAAAAAAAAAACCAAACAAGGTTAAAAGAGGAAAAAAATAAAAACTGAACCTAATTATATTTCAAATAAATGACAGAACCACATTAAAGAGAAAAAAAACTTAACCAAATAACGTTTGTACACAGTATTTTAACTATATGCCCTCAAGCTAAACAAAAAGTGAATTATATAAAAATATTAAACTCTGGTTAATAGGTTTATTTTCAGACATATGCTTTAGCAATTCTGAAATTATTTTCTGTGTATTTCAGGATTGAGCAAATGATAAGCAAATATATCATAGATAACAGAAGCCAGGTTTCTTGCTGTCAAAGAAAGGAATGACAGATCAGGAAAGGGAGAAGGCTAGAATGGACCCTACAGTATTGGACTGGAATTGGAGATACCATGATGAATTCATGGCTTTTTAGACAGAAAGATATAAAACAGATCAAGAATGCTGTGTGTGTATATGTATGTGAATATACACATATAGATATACACGAGGAGTCTCCAAAAAATTCATGGAAGGATTCATGTTATCTTTTAATTAAAATTTTCCACAAACTTTTTGAAGAACCCTCATAAATAATTTCTAGTCCCATCTGTTGATAAATACATAGCCACTAAAACAACTTCTTAGAGAAATGGTCGATTTAGGGCTGGGGTGGAATATCTTATTACATCAGAAAATAAGTGAATATAGTAGTCCCTCCTTATCCTCAGGGGATGCCAGAAACCGCAGGTAGTACCAAACCCTATACTATACACTATGTTTTTTCCTACACATACATACCTATGATAAAGTTTAATTTATAAATTAGGCACAGTAAGAGATTAACAGCAATAACTAATAATAAAATAGAACAATTATAACAATATATTGCAATAGATCTCCCCCTCTACTTCTCTCCCACAAAATATCTTATTGTATGTAGTATTTTTGGACCACAGTTGACTACAGGTAACTGAAAGCATGGAAAAGCAAAACTGTGGATGAGGCACTACTGTATTCAAAAAATGATGAGCACTTGTCCAAAGGACATAGGAACAAGCTTACAGGAGCTCTGACTGGTCAAAATGGAGACAACTAAAGTATTAATAAAAAAAGAATCCATGAGTTCATACTGATGTATATGTACATATACACATAAAGGGGAAAAGGGAAAGCTCCTACAGAACACCAATTAATAAATGACAAACTCAGAAAATTTCCATTTTGCAATCTTCTTAGCACTGTTTCAGGCAAAGTATCTGCATCAAAATATCTCCCCATATGATACTTATTACAAAGGAAAAAATAGTAACTTTACAATGTGGAAACCTTGTAGATAAAAGTTAACATCTAACATCTTTGGAGCTGGCTGGGTAGATCATTTGGTTAGACCCCGGTACTGATAACACTAAGGTCAAGGGTTCAACTTCCCTTACTGGCCAGCCACCAAAAAAAAAAAAAAAAGTTAACTTCTCTATTAATGGGACAAATATACATCATTTAACTTCTGATATAATGCAATGAGAGGGACACAGTATCCACTTCTGGAGTATTCCTGCCAAAGAATTCATAACCTGAACCTAATCATGAAGAAACAGATAAATCAATATTGAGGGAATTCTAAAAACTGCCCTATTCTCATCAAATATCATCTCAAAGGTCATAAAAGAGAAAAGTAACCTGCTGTTCCAGATTAAAAGAGACTACAGAGACAAGACAAGTGAATATAAGGTGTGATGTAGGAATTATTCTATTAAGGACATTACTGGTACAATTAGTGAAATCTGAGTAAGACCTGCAGACAACAGCATTATATCAATGTTAATTTCCTGATTTTAATAATTGCAATATAGTTAAATAGGAGAATGTGCTTGTTTTTAGAAAATACACAGTTATTTAGAGGTAAAGGGTAATTTACTCTCAAAATGTTCAGAAAATAAGTTTGTGTGTTTTTATGCATATGTGGAGAGAAAGAGTAAGAAAGCAAATATGGTTAACATGAGGCACAGGAATCTGGACGAAGTACACACAAAATTCTCTATCATTCTTGAAATTCTTCTGTAAATGTAAAGTTAGAAATAAGGTTAAAAGAACGGGGGAAAATCAGGCTAATTTATATTTGGACATTATGCCAGTAAAAAAAATTTTCAAAAAATTGAAATGATGGTTCTTCTT
The DNA here is from genome assembly GCF_027409185.1 of Cynocephalus volans. NCBI lineage: Eukaryota > Metazoa > Chordata > Mammalia > Dermoptera > Cynocephalidae > Cynocephalus > Cynocephalus volans. The sequence goes on along the minus strand of NC_084464.1, from coordinate 153,175,876 downwards.
CACAAAGAAGGGTAAGAAAAACATCTGCACCAGGGGTTGAGAACTGGGTCCTTCTAGTCCCTGCTCTAAAACTTACAAAGTTGCATTCCCTTGGTAAAATTACAATGGTCGGCCTTAGTTTCCCTGTTTCTAAAATGGGGATAGCACCTATCCAGCTGTTCTCACAAAGTTATCCTAAACATCCACTGAAAAATGACGATAACTGGGGGAAAAACGGGGCAGAGTACAACACACTATATATTATAAAGTTGTTCACTATTAACAAATGTTTGGCAAATTAAAAGTACTCCAAAAATACATAAGCCAGACATTTTTCCATCATAGTTAACAGCTGTCATAGGAACCAGACATTTGCTATACCAGATGTTTTGGTTTGGAAAAATTTGATTTATTCAACATTCATCTAAAGGGGAAAAAAAGATTAAGAAAAAAAATTATTTTACTCTGGAGGATTTTTACCCATATACTTCAAATATTTCAATACATTAAAAAACCTACATCCATTTTTTTACCATAAAACTTTACAGTATCAAAAATATTAATAAATTAAAGAAAGCCATTAACTAGGATTTGATTAACCTTTGAGATACTGTGACCCAGTATCACTATCTAAAGATCTTTATATTATTTCCCAAGCTCTTATTTATTTATTTATTTAACTTCCCAAGTTCTATACACTAAAATACACAACTCAAACTGTTTCATCCTTTACTCACAAGCTACTCAAGTGGGCCCTGAGGAATCACATCAAATTAAGAAAATAAGTGTTTATAAGAAAGACACCATATTTATGTACTTAAAAGTTTGTTTCAAAAATAAATATACTTATTAATTTATTCTTGTAAATTCATAAAGCTCTGGTCACCACTTAACAAAAGCTGTGTTGTTTTTTTTTTTCCAATCCTTCTGCATGTGGAGACTAATTACATCTCATTGCCCAAGGAAAATATGGAGTTTTTTCAATATATGATATACAATTTGGTATAAAATAAAACTTAAATATAGCTGGCCATATTTTCCCATTGTTAGAAAAACAGGGACATATTCTTGTTTAAATAGGTCCACCTACTCAGTCTCAATTTTGGGCAGTGGAAGATCAAGTGGACTCTCTCAAGCAAAATGCTGACAATTGACCAAGCAGAACTGAGCCTGGAGAGATTTGCTGCAATCAACCCAGTACCTAACAAAGAAGCAATCCCAGAGTCAGTAATGTCTGCCCAGCTTCACTACCTCTGCAGCATGTTCACTACACAAAATGTGGATGAGGCCGAACAATAAGGATCACAAAAACATAAGCCCCAAGAGGATACAGTTTTTCCTTGTCTGGTTTACTATACCCCACCAGATAGAAAAATGCCTGGCACACCATAAGCATTCATATGAATGAACAAAGAAATGAAAGAATGAAATACTAGGTCTTTCAAGTCAATCTACATAAATCACACTGAGTTGCAAAATTATTTTAAAAATAAATTTGGCATACATTAACTTAATAGTTATAACTGTTTTTAGAGAACACAAGCAATCTATTCCCCATACCAATTTAATGAGGTAATCTCAAAGTTCCTGAGATATTTCCTGACCTACACATTTACATACTCTTTCCTAAGTTTAAAATACAGTTGTATCAGAAACTCTCATAAAATAGAATTAAGAAAATAAATGCATAAAATCAAAATCAGAAAGAACAAATGCATGTTTACCATCAAACTTGAGACAGATTTATAGAAACATTTCTAATCAGCATTTACTTCTCATAAGTAATAGCACCTCTACCACAACATGCTCCTCTACAATTAGAAAATCAAAAATTTGATTGTCTTTTTTTTCTCCATTCCTACAGCATCTTTGTCAATAATTCGTCATCTTACAGTTTGAAGAACTTCCTCAAAAGATAAGATCTATTTTATTTCTAACCATCAAGTTAAGAGGTCTGCAATACACTCATATTAAATAGATAATTTATATTTCTTTTACAAAAAAATACAGTAAAATTATGTGGAGCAGAGTGCAAGTAAATCTAACAAGAGTTTGTATATGATTAATGCTCACTATTAAGCACAATAACTTTTTTGTCCAATTAACCTATTTTTTTGGGAAGAAATGCAACTTATTCCCTACATGCTCTCTTTAGTATTACTACGCATACATTATAAGTAACAAACTTCATTCTGCTTCCCAAGAACTTCACATATATAATCAATACATCATTTCAATACCAATTTAAACCTAACATTTTCCAAAGGGCCTGCCTTATGTGGGTTATAATCATCTTACTATGCTTCTTGTGTCCTTGCTGCTGGAAAAGCAGTCTGTACAAGCAGGAGTAGAGGCACAATCCTGAGAGAGAGGAGTAGAGAAAGATGTTGAGAAAACAAAACCGTATAAAATGAGCTCACTTCAGAGTTCAGGAGCTCAGCCAGTGTTCAAGGTCAAGGTTGATTACATTCCCTCATACCATTATGAGTTAGAAGTTGTCCAATAACAGCAAAACTGGCCCCAGAAAAAGATATCTAAAATTGCACATACGAGCAGTAATATAATCACTAACTCTAAGCCACCTATATCCCTTCTAAAAAAAAAGAAGCAAATGATCATAATATATGATTATTTAGGAGACTAGGGATATGGAAGTCCCCTAAGTGTTAATCAAAATTACTATAACAAACTCGATATTAGTCTAGAATAAAATGGTTGAACTATATTTGATGCGAATTTCAATCTTGCCAAAAATTTATATTTAATCTTGAATCATTAAGACTACAACACTCTTAAATCATGCAGGGTCTCAAAATCATCAATCTCAATTATCCTTATATCCTAAACTTTTTTAATGTGGGTAAGGAAAAAAAAACTTTTACTATATGTCATTTAAAACTGAAAAACAGTAAAGCAAAAACAGATTTGAGAATAGAGAGAGCATAATTACTATACAACATAAAAGTCAGGAGGGATTTAACCTAACTGGAATCTTCAATGGGATCCTCCCCAGCCCAACTCTCTCCTCCATAGTAAGAAGTGAAAATTATAAACAGATCAGAGTTCTGATTTTAAAATTTCCATCCAATCTCCTATAATCCTACAGTGCCATAAAATGACCTTCAAAATAATGCTTAGACATAGTAAGTCTTTCAAAAAATTAACTTTACATTAATCAAAGAATCTTCCCACTAACAGGGAAACCTAAATACAATTTCAAATTAGTCATTTATTTTAAAACCAAATATCCAGAAATGGTAATCACGTTGGCCAAGGTCACTCAGCTACCTAGTATATCACCAATTTATTATTCATTCAAGAAATCTTTATTTAGCATATATACTATGTATTAAGATACTGTGCTATGTGCCAAGAATAGGAAGCAATGAGGATATATGGTCACTGTTCTTTCAGAGTTTATAGTCTAGTAGTAAAGACTATTACTAATTAGAACTATTTAAAATTGTAGTAATCACTAGGGGCCAGCCCGTGGCTCACTTGGGAGAGTGTGGTGCTGATAACACGAAGGCCACAGGTTCGGATCCCTATATAGGAAAGGCAGGTTAGCTCACTTGGGAGAGCGTGGTGCTGACACCACCAAGTCAAGGGTTAAGATCACCTTACTGGTCATCCTTTAAAAAAAAAAAAAATTGTAGTACTCATTTCAAGAGAAAAGTAGAGTGTTTTAAGACAGTTTAACAGGGCACCTAAATCAGTGATTCTAAACCAAGGTCATTTTGCCCCCTCAAGGGCACATTTAGTGGAAACATTTTGGTTGTCACAATTAGGGAAGGTGCTTGTGGCATCTAGTAGGCAGAGGCCAGCCATACAGCTAAACATCCTACAACGTACAGTACCACTTCCCACAGCAAATAATTATCCAACCCAAAATATCAACAGTGCCAAGGCTGAGTAACCCTGATCTAAACCAGGGTGTTTAGGGGTGGGACATAGAGACAGGGTTAGCAAATGCTTCTTTCCTTTGTAACACTAAGTATTCTACATCTTAAAAGGATTTTCACAAGGTGGAAACAAAAAATATGGTCTGACTGGTAATTAACCAGAATTCCCACTAGAAAATGAAAACAGGAAAGAAAAAGAGACAGATTCCTTGGTAGATGAAAATGAGAGAGAAATGCAATGTTTTACAGCTGCTTCACATAAATTCCCTTTCCTGAACCATATAGACAAAGGAAAAATACACAAAAAACAAATTTCACATGCTTTTCTTATTCCTTCTACCTTTTCAAACACTTTTCTCTACCAACTTATGTCTACTACTAGATAATGGTGGGAAGATTATAAAAAGTCCTATAGTTAGACAAAATGCCCATCCTGGATATAAAATTGGAAATGAAATAAAACGGAGATGGGATTTCACTCTGTAGAACAGAAAAACATACTAGATGTTAAAGTGACTCTGGAAAGTCTGCATAGTAGGAACAGTTTACAGAGTAATTTAAGGATCCTTAGGACAAAACACACTAAGGATTTAGGTATCCTAAAGATGATAAAATGTAATAGAATTAGAATCCCCTCAGAATTTATGAGCCAAGGTAAATCCAAAAATCAGAATGAAATAATTTTTCTGACACATCTCAAACCTACATATCTGGTCCTAAACCTTCCCACTCAGCCTATTCAGAGCAGCAAGAGAAATGGATCATGGGGGAAAAAACTATAGTAATGCAACTAGCTATGTAAAGGACCTAAAAATTTAACCACTTACTGGTATTGATTATGATGAAGATTTATTGTTAACTTTCATGAAATGTGATAACAGTACTGGGGCTGTGTTTTTAAGTCCTTAAAAACTAAAAGAATCCAATCCATAAGTAACACTAGCCTCCTCCAGTTACTTTAAGTATAACCAATGCTAACAGATTCTTATATTTTTCACATATTACTTTAAGAATTCCTACGGTTTAAAATGCCCCTTCCAATTAAGTTCAATTTTTCTAAAGGAAAGGGTCATGGATTGCCATTCTCTCCCCCAACCCCTTTTCAAGAGAGGAAGGGAGGAGGGGAAGAAGGGAGGGGGAGAGAGGAGGGGAAGAGGTGAAGAGTGGAGGGGAGGAGAGGCGAGGAGGAGAGAAGGGGAGGGGAGGAGAGAAGGGGAGGGAAGGAAGGATGGGAGAGGGCAAGAGGGGGGAGGGAGGGAAAGGAAAGAGAGGAGTGGGGAGGGGACAAGACAGAAAAATCCCTCCCAGAATAATCTCAATACAGTGGTCATTCTTAAGTAGAGTATGAATATGCAGCTCACAAAAAAAATCAACTGCAGTCCTAGGCAATCAACTGCAGTCCTAAGATGGTCCACAGATTTAAGCAGTCCAATATGAGACCCTTTTCACTAGGTGAGAACTCTAAATCCTCATAAGTAAATGCCACCATCCTGGAACAAAAGCAACTACACTACCTTGTAATGATAATTCTGCTATGGTTAACTGCTCAGCACTGACACTTAGGGAGTGTTATATTCCAATCTGAACAAACTTTCTTTCAGCATTTCAGAATAGAGAAGAGTGGTCATGGGATTAGCTCTCTTATCACAGTGATGATGCCTAAATGGAAATTACGGTTTTCCCACAAAATTAGCACAGTGTGTACATAAAAATCAATTCTTGAGCCTAAATCTAACTCATGATAATTTAGAGGAATTTACCACATAATTCCGGCACAATTAAAGCACCTTCTGACATAGTAATTTTTAACATGGGGGGAAAGGTTACAGACCCCTTTGAGAAATTATGATGTGGGGGGCATAATGATAACCTACATATTCTGCATAAAGTCAGGGATTTGCACAGACTGAAATTCATCATGGTTTTGCAGGTCAAAAACCTATATTCTTAACTTAAAATCTCTCACATGTCCCTGTTTTGAAGCCAATGTTCTCTGCTAAATTAAAAAAATCGGTATGGACAAATTCAGTCCTGAAAAACCTCAGAATTAGGCAAGCCATAAAAGCTAAGCATTTCATGCTATCATAATGGTTTTTAACACCTTTTACTCCTTACTAGTGCTATTTTGTAGAATAAGGAATAACGTTGACACGTTTTGTGGGAATTTTTGTACACTTTTTAAAATCTCAGACTTCTATTTTTACGTTCAACATTTTCATTAAAAATTTTTTTTGTAATTAGAGCCTTATAACAAGTATGGGGGAAAAAACTACCTTGTTTCAACAGTTTTTGCTAAGTATTAGGCTGAAGGATGACTTATGTCTAGAGTTTACCTTATTACAGTTAATTGAAATCAGTATTTCTCTATTAAAAAATAAAAGCTAAGCATTTCATATTTTAAAACTTTTTAAGTGAGGAATCAAAATATCTTGTTGACAAACATTAATGATTATTCTTAGAGCTAAATTTTGATGCTTTATGCAAATGGATTTCTTGGCAATTCAATGCTTCAGAGATACCTTTAAATTTAGTAAAGGAAGTTCTGATGGACTCAGCCCAAGGATAAATACCTTTAAAAGCCAAATTCAAAAGCCAAACTTAAAAGCACCTAAGCTTTCCAAAACATCTTTTTCTCCTAATCCTGTAACTCGGATTCCTTTTTTATTTTTGTACTTTGCAACACATGGAAAACAGTCATTACTGAACTACTTCCCAGTATATGCTTACTTGCAATAACAAAACATTTTCTACATCAGCAAGACCTGTTCACAATCAAACTACAGTCAAAATAAGAAAAATTAACAAGGTTATGCATTTTGTTTTGTGTTTAAACACAACAAAAATATATATTTTTCTGAATCTTCACCTCTTTCTCAGCCCAACTCTCTGACTCTACTGCTATTTTTAAGGTAATGCCACTTTCAAACATGGCGAAGTTACAGCATTTAGTAAATAGAGAAGTTATTTCATAAGACTTTTAAAAAATAAATAACTTTAAAAGTAATTAAAAGACTCTTAAGTTCTTTGAAATTAATAGGGGGAAAGAGGACAGCAGCACATACACTAAAATGGGACTACAAGTTCCTGTAAAGATTAGTGGAGAAAAGAGGTGAAACATCGAGCTAGGCACGTTAACGTTAGGCCCTTTATCCTTAATCAGTACTAAAATGAAAAACTAACATTTCTTCTCCACTGTGCTCTATTGTGACCAAACGTAGGGCACTAACCACTTGTCTACATCTACCACTTGAGCGCTCCCTTTTCAAGTGGTAGATGGGTGGTGGGACACATATTAGGAACCCCTTAGACAAAGAGGAGAGATACCCATCAAAAACAGGGGATATTAAATCTCCAAAAACTGCAATGGAAATGAGAAAGGATTTTTTAAAATATATAATTTTAAAAGTCTTCACAGTGCTCCAGCACTATATGCAGCAAATAAAAAAGTTACAGAGCTGGTTTTTTTCCCACTAAAAAACTGTAACATACAGTATTACTAAATACTTTTTATTCCATATTTTAAGCATTATATCGCATGGTGGAACCAAATTTTATAAATGGAGATATCTGTCCCAAATTATTAGCTATAAATTCATAAATAAAACGAAAAACTCTTTGCTCCCATTATTTATCAAGTTGTTAAAAAAAATCTAATACTAAAAAAGAAAATCCTTTACCAAAAAAGTTCATATGCTGTGTCACCGCTACCTGCTCTAATACTTTAATATGAAGAGCCCAATTCACATTATGAACGTGAACTAACTTTTAATCTCTTTGCAAGGATTCCTAAATGTTAATTCCTAAAAAAAAAATCAATAATAAAAGAAAAAGAAAGAAACAAGACAAAATTTTTAAATGGCATTTAAAAGTACTGTCATATTTGAGTTACCACGGCAGTAAACCTGGTATTTTATAAGATGAATACTTAAGATACTTTTCAAACAATCATACTATTGAATAAGTATTAGCACTTTCAAATCAGAAGTTCATAAAATTTACGCTAATTTAGTTACCGTAACATTAAAATATTTTTTTCTAAGGCGTACGGGTAGCAACAAGAATGCTGGTTGTGCGGACATGTACTTGCTATGTTTAATGTTTGCATTAAGGCCTATCAAAGTCAAGAGTTTAAAAGGAAACTGAATATATTTTACCAAAACCTGTCTCCCTTCAGACTAGTAAAGTCAATGAAGCAGTAAAAATTGCACACTTGCTTTTTTCAAAATCTGGTGCTAGATTTGACACGTGAATGAGCTCGTGGGAGATGTTTCCCCCAGCACCTTCCTTCTCTCGATGCCCGGATCTCTCCCTACCATTTGTGTCCTTAAGTCATGATGGGCGATTAGAGCGGAGAGTCACAACAGAAGAAAACGCACAGTAAACTTGCCTCGCCACCAGCCATCCAATTAGCGTGAAGTCTCTAGCTGGGTGGCAGGTTACCTAGTCAACATCGCCTCAATGATAAACACTACGTGTAATATGACCAGAGATCGCCACCCCGTAGGTCCTTCCCCCACAGCCTCCACTCGGTGTCCGCCTCATTAGGGACCCGGGAAGGTCTCGAGAGTGATGTCCATTGTCCAGTTAAAATCCCGAACGCCCAGGAAGGAGGTGGGCGGGCCGGGCCGTGGCGGATCTGATCCCGAGAGACCCACCTGGAGTCTCCGGGGGAGGGCCCACTGGGGCCTTCCCTCCCAGCCGCAGCCATTCCATAGGGCGCCGGAGATGCCGGAACCTCCCTCCGCCCCGGGCCGCCCTCCCCCCAACCCTCCCCCCGACTCGGGGAGGGGCGCCCGCGGAGAGAGACACCCCTCCCCCACGGGCACAACTAGGCCGCCCTCGCCCCACACAGAGAAAGCCTGCGGGCCGGTGCCCACCCAGCCCGGGGCCGGGGGCGTCGCGGGCCGGAGCGGGGAAGGGGAGGCTGCGATACCAACCTCGCTATTGAACGTTTTCACGGCCTCCATGTTGTCGCTGCGGAGACCCTGGGCCCGGCGGCGGAAGAGGCGGCGGCCACCGCACTGGGTGGGGAGAGCGAGACGGGGGCGGCGGCGCGGCCGCGAGGAGGAAGCGCCGGCGGGGACAGCGGGCCTCTGCGACCCCGGGGCGGGAGCGGACGGGCAAGCACTAGCGGGGAGGGGCTCCCTCAGGGGCAGCGAGGCCCAGGCATGGCCGCGAGGGCGGGCTGAGCGCCGGTGTGGGGAACACAGGCGCTGCCGGGGCGGGTCGGCAGCGGGCGGGGGAGGGGCTCGGCCGCGGTGCCTTCTCTTCTCCGCCCTATTCGGGCTCGGTCCCCCACCCTCTAGCCCCGTTCCCTACACTCTCCACCCGCTTCCTCCTCTTCCTCCGACAGGCTCCTGGTTCACCTCCCCGCCGCTCGGGCCGCAGGAACCAGCAGCACACAGCGAAGACACAGGAGGAAGCGCTGGCAGCAGCGGCTGCGGCATCCAATATGGCGGACACGAGTCGGGCCGCGCAGCTCGGAGATCGGCGGCGCCGGCCAGCGCGCCCCCTGGCGACTGGACCGTGCGGCCCCCGGCGGCCTCGCGGAAACCATAGAGCGCGCTTGGGCCAGAGCGTCGCCGCCCGGAGGCCCCGCTCGGCTCCGCCGGGCTCCGGGGCTGCCCGCGCTCGGCCCCCTCCCCGCACCTCGCGGACTCGACAGCGATCGCTGCGGCGCCGTCGATCGTCTCGGCCCCTCCGGCCTGCCCCAGGAGATCCCTCCAAAGCGTGGCTCTAAAAAAAACGTAAATGTGCCCCCGGAGCGGCGAGTTTAGGAAATCACATTGTCCCTGTTTCTGCTGTTTCCCGTTGGATTGGCCTTTTTGCACGAGCGGCTGGGTTTAGATGCTCTTCAGAACTTTACTGGACAGCGGGCTGAAGGTTAACGGCCAAAAGAAAAGTTCCCAGTCATTCAGCTGCTTAGGAACAAGGTGGCCGAGCGTTTTAGTCGCGTAGAGAGGAAACGATGGTAACAAAAGCTTCGGGTCCGGGGGGCGGGGGGCAGGCGGGCTAGGGAAGCAGGCATGCAGCAGCTCGGTGCAGGAAATGCACGATAACGCCGGGACCGGTGCAGCACAGACAATGACTGCATTGGTCTGTACACCGGGAAGGCGTCCCAGAGCGCACCGCGTTTGGATAGGTGAAAGGGAACCCATCTTTTAGGGAAGGCGAGTTATTCTAAAGGAATTTTGCCCTAGAGTATTTGGAATAAGAGGCGAAGACGATATTTCTTGGAGTAGGAGATGCTAGCAAAATGCCTTCTCTCATTTCGTGCAATGTAAAATAACTGATACCGGTTTAAGAACTAACGTTTATTGAAATTAAAAGTTAGGGGTATGTCATCGACACCCAAAACTGCTGTCCTCTTGCCGAAAGTCATTTTTCAACAGTCAGTCCTCCCAAGCTCACTCAAAAGGAAGAGAAAGAAAATTTTGAATCAAGGTAGTTCCAAAGAGCTGAGCCCAGAGCTGCATGAAACTCAGAAAAGGGAGGCCCTTCCTGACGTTTTGGGGTCTTCTAGTTTACTTTATTGACAGGTTTAATACAGAGGCTGGCTACTTAGAAGATAAAAGGGATAACTTCATCAGTCGAGCTTATATTTTTTACCTTCAAAGTCTCAAATGCTGTCACAAAATTCTCCATGTCCATTGCCTCCGATCCCCAAGCCTAACCATGAGGATCTCTTGCCAACACTTGCAGTAGCCCCCTGTGTGGTTCCCTGCTTGTCTTCCTACTATTTATTATCCAGACAGTAGCCAGAAGGGGTTTTTTTAGACGAATAGATAGGTAACTTCCTGGCTGCAATCCTTTTAATAGTTTTCCCTACCTCAGCTCACACCGCATTCCCCTTGCTCATGTCAGTCAGGCCACACTAGCCTCCTTTTCTGTTACTTGACAACATGGGGTGTTTTCCTACTTAGGACATTTGTATGTGCTTCTTCAGTCTGTTGTTGCTCATGTTCTTTTCATAGCTGACTCCTCACCTTTAGTCCTGCAAGAGGTGTATTCTGATCACACCACCTAAAGTAGCATGCTGTGACTTAAGTGCCACACTCAGTTCTATTCATGCCAGGTTCTCACAATCAAAATTCACTGCTTTGGCCTAGGAGGGATTATTTACTCAGTCATACATGAAATGAATGTTGACTGAATTACTTAGGCCTGAGAGATTAAGATGCAATACAAACTAAAGAATAAAATCAGTTGTTAAAATGTTACGTGATTTCATTTAATAAAGTTTCCACACCCGGAAAAATAGCAGGGGTCATATTTTGAACAAGGGAGGAGAAGAAAAAAAATAAAAAGGTTACAAGGAGATAAAACAAGAGAAGAGAATAGAGAAAAATTAGAGGGGGCCAAAGTGGAGTCGGGACCCAATTTGATGACTGTACACAAAGTTTATAACAACTACACACACCTCCAGAATGTGAACACCAGTGCCCACATCCACATATTTTTAGATAGCTTTGTAGATGTTAGGATTCTGATTCCCAGTATAACCAATTTGAGCTAATTTACGCATGAAAGAATTCCCTGTTAGGATGCTGGTTTTTCTCATTTAACCCAGTCAGGAATACAGCTGAGCCTAAGGGAATGGACCTGAAGCACAGAAAACCTAAGAGGCAACCTAATCCCTGCTTGCCTGCTTGATTTTTATTTCTGTTGCTTTATCCAACTCTGTTTTATATAGTGGAATATGACTTGCTTCTGGTTTTATAGTTCTAGATACCCAGAGGACCTGAATGGAAACCTTTCCTTTCCAGTTCTGAATTCCTAAGGGATGAAGAGAGGAATTTAATTGACCCAGCTTGGATTAGGTGACCATCACTAAGAAACTGAAGACCACTAATTCATGATCTGAAGAAGATTGATATGGGAAACAGTGGGCAGGAGTATTCCAGTCAGTGGAAGAGATATTCCAAATTATAAATTATGAAACTCATATCCTAGGGTTTATGGTATTCTGTGAATATGGTTATCATTGGCCTATCCCCTAGGATTTAATTGTTTATGAGAATAACTCATAGGATCTAATTCAGCCATGGCCAAGAGATCAGAGTCAAAAATAGTCTAGAGCAGTGCTCACCATAGAGCTTTCTGTGATTGTGGAAATACTCAATATCTGTGCTTCCTGATTTAGTAGCACTAGCCCCATGTGGCTTTTGTGCACTGGAAATAGGGCTAGTGCAACTGAGGAAAATAATTTTTAATTTTATTTCACAATAATTGACTACCATATGGGAAAGCACAGGTTTACCTAGAGGGGGCTAGGGCACTTCCTAGCTACAGGGAAATCTTTGTGAGGTAGCAGTAAGCAAAAAACAAACCTTAGTTATTAGCTATCAAAAAGAATGATATATGTATATGAGTCATTTTTTAACTTGGGCAAAAACCTGGAGCATAGTCTAAGCAAGAACTAATTCCCATCCAATGGCAAAAAAGAAAACTTGAGATTCCTCAGGAAACAAACATTCTGGAATGGCTTAGTAAATTAGGGTATATTAGAAACAACATGGTATATTATAGAGCCAATAGATACAAATTAAAAATGATTGTGGGGAACATTATAGTGGTTCCTCAAAAAATTAGACATAGAATTGTGTTATGATCTAGCAATTCCATTTCTAGGTGGAAACCGAAAAGAACTGAAAGCAGGGACTTGAACAGGTAGTACACCCGTGTTCACAGCAGCACTACTCAGAATAGCTGAAAGGTGTTAGCAACCCAAGGTCCCATCGATGAATGAATGGAAGCACTAAGTACGGTATGTACACACAATGGAATATTATTCAGCCTTAAAAAGAAAGGAAATCCGAGACATGCTGTGACATGGAGGAACCTTGAAGACATTATTCTAAGTGAAAGAAAGCAGACACAGCAACTCATTTATATGAGTTACGTGGAGTAGCCAAACTCAGAGACAAAAAGTAGAATGGTGGTTGTCAGGGGTGGAGGGGAGAATGGGGAGTTGTTACTTATGGGTATAGAGTTTGTGAAGATGAAAACGTTCTGGAGATGGGTGGTGGTGATGGCTGCACAACAATGTGAGTGCCACAGAACCGTACACTCAAAAATGGTTGAAACAGCAAATTTTATGTATATTTAAGCACACACACACACAAAAATCTCCAGAAAATGATTAGAATAAGACTAGAAATATAGGAAATGCATATGACAAACTGGTAAGTACAAAGGAGTAGAAAACCCTTGATGTATTTTAGCTCTAAAATTATGTATGCAAAGCCTGAAAAATGATATTTAAAAAATTGTATTAATATGATGGGATTGTAAGATTTTTAAAATAATATTTTGTCCCTTTCCAATAATTGAATAATTTTATATATCATTTTTTAAAATGGGCACAATTCACAAAGTCATGAATTTGACTTGTGTGAACTATATTTCCTGAGAGAATCACAGAATATTAAAAGTACAAAGTAAACATTTTACTTTTACCAACTTCACTTAAGTAGGAATTTTGGTAGCAGTGTTTTGTTGCCTGTTAAAGAGGCAGTTCTTCAAACGGCTAAAGGGAAAACACGCATTAGTAGTAGTAGTAGTAGTAGTAGTAGTAGTAGTAGTAGTAGTAGTAGTAGTAGTAGTAGTCAAAGGTCAAGAAAAACTCCTAAATTTCTGGGCTTTGTAGTTTGAATATGGATTGAAGTTTAACATTTGTTCCTCAATGAGTAAACTAGCAGATTCATATCTTTCTCCTACACAAAGAATCTTTCCTTACTTCTAGCACCACTCCTGACCCAAGTTTTTTGCTCGCCCTACAATTTTTCCCCAGACTTTCCAAATGAACACTACTTGTTGCTTGTGAGATCAGGATATTTTGTATACCTTAATGTTTCATGTTGCTATTGTGCAATAACAGAGATTGTGCTTACTATACAAACTTTGGTTCATTTCAGATCATCACTGAAAAGGATGGTCACCCAACTTATTTTGTTGCTATAGAATGAGAGAAGGATTGGGGTGTGATAAAAGAGTGTATATCACCCAAAAGCCATTTCCTTATTTCTCTAGACTCAGTCTAACTTCCCGCTACAAACACATGTTATAAGTTGAGGGCACAATTATAGGAAACATCAAGGTGACCATCCAATAAGGCCTCAAAAGGATACAATATCTTGTAATCATCGTGTTCCTCATATGTTTGCATTTAGCAACTCAATTGGATGCATCCAGAGTAGATCAGAGCCTGTGAACAAACTAATGATAATGAAACACACAAGAGACTGATAAGTACCACTCAGAATGCAAGTGTATTAATTTACTATATATGTCTTTCAAGTGACTAGAATTCCCCTGATATTCAAGACAAATCTTTCATATCAAGGTACCTGAGAAACCAAACTAATAATCTAAAGGTAGCTTTTAATTGTAAATGATAATAAAGGAACTTTTAGTGATTAGAACTTCTATATCCCTCCTCCTGACATATACCCAAGCTTCATTGTCTCTTCTCTGTGGCTTTACAGAATAAACACTGCAAACATCTCTGTGCCTGTTATACTTTTAGGCTGACATCCTTTGGCTAAATTGAATGCCTGTAATAAAACATTAGAAAAATGGTCCTTTGAAGATCTGATTTTATTCATTGTATATTTTATAGATTTTTAATCTAAATCTAAAGGTTCCTGAGGATTTTGTTTGTTTGTTTGTTTGTTTTGTTTTAACTGGTTTTGGGTGGTGTGGACTGAATTGTGTCTCCTCAAAATTCATATGTTGAAGTCCTAACTCCCAGTAACTCAGAATGCAACTGTATTTGGTGAAAGGGTTTTTAAAAGACGATTAAATTAAAATAAGGGGTGGACCCTAGTCCAATATGACTGGTATCCTTATCGGAAGATAGGGAGACAGACACAAACAGTGGGAAGACCATGTGAAGACACAGAGAGAAGACAGCCACCTGAGGAGGGAGGCCTCAGAAGAAACCAGCCCTGCTAACATATTGACCTTGTACTACAGGTCTCCAGAACTGTGAGAAAATAAATTTTTGTCGTTTAAGCCACTCAGTCTGTGGTACCTTGTTATGGGAGCCCCAGAAAATTAATACATGTAGTACATAAAACTCTGAGACCCTAACATTTTTTAAAGCTAAGCTTGTAGTCTAAAAGCAGTGGAGAAAGTCGCCAATGGTCTTTACTTTTCTACGAAGAGATCTGCATTTCTTTTTGAGAGTAAATTGCTCTTCATTTGGGGAGGGGACCACTATTTTTGTTTATAATGGTAAACTTACAATTTTATTCTAAAATGAAACTCAGGAAAATGAAGTGCCATTCCATTGCTCTGTAAAAATTAAGAAATTGTCTGCATTGTAGGCAAAGCTATTAAGCCAACTTGGACTTGTGGTCAAGTTTTGGCATAAGGAGAAAATAGATTTTCACCTCATTCCATTCTTCCTAGATACATGTTTTATGTTTCTAAGGCTTTTCTTCTGGAATTTTCCTTTGGCTCACACAAAATTCTCAGCTATTACTACCTTCTTTTGCTTTTTGACCATCTATTCTACTGGACATGCAAAGATAAAGGAGACATAACGATAGTCATATAAAATCATAAAGTAGCAACAAAGATGAGAGAAAGGCCAAGACAGCCAACTTTTCACAAGGAAAACATGCTAACGAGATGGTAATCAAAAGTATCACCTGTTGCCCTAACATCAGGTAGTTTAAGATCTAGGAATTCCCATTAGATTTAGTAAATTGATTTCCTTGGTGACTTTGAGAACAGCTTCAGCGAGTAGAATGATGGGAGCAGAAATCAGATTTCAGTGGGATGAGTAATTTAAACAACTTGAAGGTTTCAAGATGGCGGCAGCTGCGGCGGCTGGCGCGGAGTAGCTGAGGTGGAAAAGGTGGCCACTGGGCCTCAGGCAGCCGGGAAACTTGTGGACCTTCCTCTGGCCATCTCTTAAGGGAGGACTGCTGCTGCTGGCCGGTCGTGGGGGCTCAACGCCACTTTGCCCCCGGCAGGAGAGGCTGCCTCATTTACAGGCAACAGCTTTGAAGTGTGGAGCAGGAAAAGAACTGATTCTTAGCTGCAAAAGCGAGTCTTGAAACAGGGAACACGGCGCCAGGGCTGCTGTGGATGCAGCCAGGATCCCGGAGGCTGGGGCCGCACTGAAGGCGGCCAGCTGCCCTATTCAGGATCCGAGGTTTCAGGCCGGCATTAAAGAAGATTCCTGGGAGCGCCCGAGCGGCGCCGTGACTGAACAGCCCGAGGCGGCAGCGCCGAGAACACGGAAGGCAACAAACCAGAGACAGAGCGAGCGCCCGACCTGGCACAGCACTGTGAGTGATCCCTGGCACAGCTGTGTTCGGGGGGTGGATGCCCACGTGGCTCCTGCCTGCACCACCAGGCCACTCACTGCCCCGGTGCTGCCTCCATTTTCCCAGGTGCGGGCAGCTCCGCCCTGCTCGGCCATCACTGAGCCCATTTGCTTGGCCTGGCGCGGGGCTTTCCGGACCCTGCGGGCCGGCCTCCTCTCCCACTCCCTCCGCGGTTCTCTGGCGGGGCTGGGGGTGTGGGGCGTCCCGACCAGTGTTGGGAGGGCTAGAAAGTACGGGCGGGCCGACTGTCACTCCACCACACCCTGGACTCCGGCCCGGTAAACTTCCTGTTACTGGGAGGCAGATAACATCTCTGCGACCACCAGTTTGGAAAAAAGCCTAACGAATTTCTGGTTGGGAATAGTGTGGTAGGAGAGTTCCCAGGTCCGCTTGAACCTGCCGGAGAGCAGGCTGCAGGCAGGCACTAGACTCGGTTTATACCGGGGGGATACAAAGGTGAACAAGACCCGAGAAAGATCTACACAGTGCTACAAAGGCACCCAGAGAGACCGGTCGTCTGTGCCTAGCAGAAACCTGGTAGACTTCCTGGGCGAGGCGGTGCTGAGCAGGGTCTTGAAGGCCCAGCTGATAGACGAGGGGTGCAGAAGACACGCCCCAGCCCAGCACAGTGTGCACAGAGGGGGGAGACGTGCGGCCAGGGAGGCGGAGACTCGACAGAAACCACACACCCGGTGGGGTCGCCACTGCACGATCTAACAGCCTGGGCCAGAGCACACGGAACGGGGAGAAGTCCTGTACAGAAAGTGAAAGCTCAACAGAGATCACACACCCTGTGGTACGTGATCCACCAGCCCAGCAGAGTACAAGCTGACCAGAAAGGTGGATCCCCGGAGAAGCCCAAGACCCGAGGCAACCACACACACAAGACACTAGAGGCCAACTGAGCCGTCACAGCAGGAGCCATACCAAATTGGCAATCACAGCAACATCCTAGTTAGTCATTAGTCTCAAACCGGTGGACTGTGAAACCCCCTGCCACAATGAATAAACACCAAAAAAAAGACACCAGAAATACAAAAAATCAAGAAAGTACACCACCAAAAGTTAATAAATCTCATACTCTAGATCCTATAGAACAAGAAGCCCTTGAAATAACTGACAAGGAATTTCGAGTGATAATTCTAAGGAAACTGAATGAGATACAAGAAAACTCAGCTAGACATCATGATGAAATGAGGAAAAGTATACAGGATCTGAAAGAGGAAATATACAAGGAAATCAATGTCCTGAAAAAAAATGTAGCAGAACTTGCTGAACTGAAGAAGTTATTCAGCGAAATAAAAAACACAACGGAGAGTTTAACCAGCAGGCTTGTCGAAGTTGAAGAGAGAACCTCTGAACTTGAAGATGGGCTGTTTGAAATAACACAAGCAGACAAAAAGAAAGAAAAAAGAATCAAGGACATGGAAGAAAATCTGAGAGAGATATCAGACAACCTCAAGCGCTCAAATATCCGAGTCATGGGTATTCCAGAAGGGGAGGAAAATGGAGATTCCATTGAAAACATATTCAACAAAATAGTGGCAGAAAACTTCCCAGGTATAGGAAAAATCACAAATCTTCAGATCCAGGAAGCTCAACGATCTCCAAACGTATTCAACCCAAAAAGGCCTTCTCCAAGACATGTCATAGTCAAATTGGCAAAACTCAGAGACAAAGAGAGAATCTTAAAAGCTGCAAGAGAGAAGCGTCAAATCACCTATAAGGGAGCCCCAATCAGGTTAACATCAGACTTCTCATCACAAACCCTAAAAGCTAGAAAGGAATGGGATGATATTTTCAAAATACTAAAAGACAAAGATTGCCAGCCAAGAATACTCTACCCTGCAAGGCTATCCTTCCGAAATGAGGGGCAAATAGTATATTTCTCAGACAAACAAAAACTGCGGGAGTTCACTACCACAAGACCACCCTTACAAGAAATCCTCAAGGGAGTACTGGGTTTGGTTCCTGAAAAATAACTACCACTGCCATAAAAACCTAAGAAAAATCTAAACCCGCTAGTACAATAAAAATGGCATTCATGAAGAGAAAACAAGCTAACAAAAACACTATCTACAACCTAAGGAACCAACAAAGAAACCAAACAGTAAATCAGAAAGCAAGGAACAAAAGACACCTAAGACAACCAAACAACCAATAAAATGCTAGGAATAAATCAACACCTTTCAATAACAACTCTTAATGTCAAAGGCTTAAATTCCCCAATTAAAAGACACAGACTGGCTGACTGGATCAAAAAGCAGGACCCAACTATATGCTGCCTACAAGAGACCCACCTCACCCATAAAGATTCACACAGACTAAGAGTGAAAGGATGGAAAAAGATTTACCATGCAAACAGAAAAGAAAAACGAGCTGGAGTGGCTATTCTTATATCTGACAAAATAGACTTTAAACTAAAAACCATAAAAAGAGACAATGAGGGACACTACTTAATGATAAAAGGACTGATCCATCAAGAAGACATAACAATCATAAATATGTACGCACCCAATGTTGGAGCAGCCAGATTTATAAAACAAACTCTATTAGACCTAAAGAAGGAAATAGACACTAATACCATAATAGCAGGGGACCTGAGCACTCCACTGTCAATATTAGACAGATCATCTAGGCAAAGAATCAGTAGAGAAACACAAGATCTAAACAAGACTCTAGACCAATTGGAATTGGCAGATATCTACAGAACATTCCACCCAACAACCTCAGAATATTCATTCTTCTCATCAGCACATAGATCATTCTCCAGGATAGATCACATATTAGGTCACAAATCAAGTCTCAATAAATTCAAAAAAATTGGAATTATCCCATGTATCTTCTCAGACCACAATGGATTAAAACTAGAAATTAATAACAAACAAAACTCTGGAAACTATACAAACACATGGAAATTAAACAGCATTCTACTTAATGACATATGGGTCCAAGAAGAAATCAAGCAGGAAATCAAAAAGTTTATTGAAACTAATGAAAACAATGATACATCATACCAAAACCTGTGGGATACTGCAAAAGCAGTATTGAGGGGAAAATTTATTGCATTAAATGCTCACTTCAGAAGAATGGAAAGATGGCAAGTGAACAACCTAACACTTCACCTTAAAGAACTAGAAAAACAAGAACAATCCAATCCTAAAGTTAGCAGAGGGAAAGAAATCATTAAGATCAGAGCAGAACTGAATGAAATTGAAAACCAAAAAAACAATTCAAAAGATCAACGAATCAAAAAGTTGGTTTTTTGAAAAGATAAATCAAATTGACAAACCATTAGCATGGCTAACAAAAAAAAGAAGAGAGAAGACTCAAATAACAAAAATTAGAAATGAAAAAGGCGATATTACAACTGATTCATCTGAAATACAAGGAATCATTCGAGACTACTATAAACAACTATACGCCAACAAATTTGATAATCTGGAGGAAATGGATAAATTTCTGGACACACACAAGCTCCCAAAACTGAACCGTGAAGACGTAGAAAATTTGAACAGACCAATAACAATAAAGGAGATTGAAGCTGTTATCAGAAGGCTCCCAACAAAGAAAAGCCCAGGACCTGATGGATTCACAGCAGAATTTTACCAAACATTCAAAGAGGAATTGACACCGATTCTTTACAAACTATTCCAAAAGATTGAAACGGACGCAAATCTCCCAAACTCATTCTATGAAGCAAACATCATCCTGATACCAAAACCAGGTAAAGATATAACCAAAAAAGAAAACTACAGGCCGATATCCTTGATGAATACAGATGCAAAAATCCTCACTAAAATACTAGCAAACAGAATACAGCAACACATACGAAAAATTATTCATCACGATCAAGTGGGATTCATCCCAGGGATGCAAGGTTGGTTCAACATACGCAAATCAATAAATGTGATACACCATATTAATAAACTCAAACACCAGGACCATATGATCATCTCTATAGATGCTGAAAAGGCATTTGATAAAGTTCAGCACTCATTCATGACAAAGACCCTCTATAAGTTAGGTATAGAGGGAAAGTATCTCAACATAATTAAAGCCATATATGACAAACCCACTGCCAATATCATCCTGAATGGGGAAAAGCTGAAAGCTTTTCCTTTAAGAACAGGCACTAGACAAGGATGCCCACTCTCACCACTCCTATTCAACATAGTGTTGGAAGTACTAGCCAGAGCAATCAGAGAAGAGAAGGAAATAAAGGGCATCCAGATTGGAAAAGATGAAGTCAAACTGTCCCTGTTTGCAGATGACATGATCCTATATCTCGAACAGCCTAAAACCTCTACAAAAAAACTCTTGGAATTGATAAATGATTTCAGCACAGTAGCAGGATACAAAATCAACACACAAAAATCAGTAGCATTTCTTTTCTCCAATAGTGAACATGCAGAAGGAGAAATCAAGAAAGCCTGCCCATTTACAATAGCCACCAAAAAAATAAAATACTTAGGAATTGAGTTAACCAAGGAGGTGAAAAATCTCTATAATGAGAACTACAAACCACTGCTGAGAGAAATTAGAGAGGATACAAGAAGATGGAAAGATATTCCATGCTCTTGGATTGGAAGAATCAACATAGTGAAAATGTCCATACTACCCAAAGTGATATACAAATTCAATGCAATCCCCATCAAAATTCCAAAGACATTTTTCTCAGAAATGGAAAAAACTATTCAGACATTTATATGGAACAATAAAAGACCACGAATAGTCAAAGCAATGCTCAGCAAAAAAAATAAAGCTGGAGGCATAACACTACCTGACTTTAAGCTATACTACAAAGCTATAATAACCAAAACAGTATGGTACTGGCATAAAAACAGACACACTGACCAATGGAATAGAATAGAGAATCCAGAAATCAACCCACACACTTACTGCCATCTGATCTTTGACAAAGGCACCAAGCCTATTCACTGGGGAAGGGACTGCCTCTTCAGCAAGTGGTGTTGGGATAACTGGATATCGATATGCAGGAGAATGAAACTAGATCCATACCTCTCACCGTATACTAAAATCAACTCAAAATGGATTAAGGATTTAAATATACACCCTGAGACAATAAAACTTCTTAAAGAAAACATAGGGGAAACACTTCAGGAAATAGGACTGGGCACAGAGTTCATGAATACGACCCCAAAAGCACGGGCAAGCAAAGGAAAAATAAACAAATGGGATTATATCAAACTAAAAAGCTTCTGCACAGCAAAAGAAACAATTAAAAGAGTTAAAAGACAACCAACAGAGTGGGAGAAAATATTTGCAAAATATACATCTGACAAAGGATTAATATCCAGAATATATAAGGAACTCAAACAACTTTACAAGAAGAAAACAAGCAACCCAATTAAAAAATGGGCAAAAGAGCTAAGTAGGCATTTCTCTAAGGAAGATATCCAAATGGCCAACAGACATATGAAAAAATGCTCAACATCACTCAGCATCCGGGAAATGCAAATCAAAACCACATTGAGATACCATCTAACCCCAGTTAGGATGGCTAAAATCCAAAAGACTATGAATGATAAATGCTGGCGAGGCTGCGGAGAAAAAGGAACTCTCATACATTGTTGGTGGGACTGCAAAATGGTGCAGCCTCTATGGAAAATGGTATGGAGGTTCCTTAAACAATTGCAAATAGATCTACCATACGACCCAGCCATCCCACTGTTGGGAATATACCCAGAGGAATGGAAATCATCAAGTCGAAGGTATACCTGTTCCCCAATGTTCATCGCAGCACTCTTTACAATAGCCAAGAGTTGGAACCAGCCCAAATGCCCATCATCAGATGAGTGGATACGGAAAATGTGGTACATCTACACAATGGAATACTACTCAGCTATAAAAACGAATGAAATACTGCCATTTGCAACAACATGGATGGACCTTGAGAGAATTATATTAAGTGAAACAAGTCAGGCACAGAAAGAGAAATACCACATGTTCTCACTTATTGGAGGGAGCTAAACATTAATATATAAATTCACACACACACATACACACACACACACACAAATCGGGGGGGGGAAGAAGATATAACAACCACAATTATTTGAAGTTGATACAACAAGCAAACAGAAAGGACATTGTTGGGGGGGAGGGGGGGGAGGGAGAATGGAGGGAGGTTTTGGTGATGGGGAGCATTAATCAGCTACAATGTATATCGACAAAATAAAATTAAAAAAAAAACAAAAAAGAAAAAAAAATAAATAAATAAACAACTTGAAGAAAGTTCAAGAGATTTATTGTAAAGAGGAGAGAGAGAAAATAGGAGTTAAAGGGGATAAAGTGTTAAGGACATGGTTCCTATGCACCACGGTGTCCTGGGTACAGCACCAAATCCAAAGGGCACCACAGAGTAAACACAGACATCCAGGGAAACTATTAGCACAACGGAATTCACAATTTCAACACTAGATCGTACTACAGTCCTTGCAGTGAGGTCATGTCTTTGTGAATTTGGGTTTCTATCAATTGTTGGGACAAAAATGAAGTACTAAGTGAAAATCAATGTGGAACAGGAAATAAGGATGGAGTCGTCCAATCTGATTGCAAGGTCTGAGAAGTTCTGCAGTGCCCAACAGGCACACAAGTTCCATTGCTGAGTAATTGTGGTTAAGAATTAAAAATAAGTATTTTCCTCTATGCATTTTTTTTTCAAATGGTTACTAAGTAGTTAGGATATAAGTACTTGTTAAATTGTTTGGACATTGTATACCTAGAGCAATTGTCAGAATCCTGCTGATATAGCCAATTGCCAGGTTAGGGCTAGGGCTCACAGACCCTTCAAACCCATTGTACAGACTGGGTCACAAACCCCCCATATGCCAGGCTGGGTCACCAGACCCCTCACACACAGGTCCACAAGCTAGATAATTGGGAAAGATCCCAGGAGCCGTTGGCCGGCAACTTGAACTCAGTCCTTAGCTTCCTTGGCAGTGGCCTCTCAAAGCATCCTGGGGGCCCTGGCAGCAACAGCCTCCAACAGCAGTAGCAGCCTCCCTCTGTCCCTCCTCCCCCGGGCATCCCAGGGGCAGGGGACCCTGTGGGTCAGAGTCATCATCCTTTGTACTGAAGTCTGATAACACAGGACACCTGAGTGTGAGTCAGACAACACAGGACACCTGAGTGTGAGTCAGACAACACAGGAACACCTGGTTGTATGTGCATATTTACATCAAAAGCTTGGCAAGAATCTGAACCCCCGAGGGACCCTGACCATTTATCTTCACTTTCCCTATAGACCTAACCACTTAATAATGGAACTATTGGGTATTTATTTTGGCCTAGGGGACCAACCATGAAAAAAATGAGATACTAAGAACCCAGAAAATTTGAGAACCTCTGGGTTAAAATTTGGTTTTGTTCGTTCTGCTTTAAGTGTGAAGAGACTATAGAGCTATGTTGTTTTAAAAAGTAGTTGTTAAAAAGCACATATCTTGCCATTTTGTTTTGATTTATTTCACATGAAAGATTTGTAGAGAAAAATGCATTAGTAATCAAGAAGAGTTATAAAAGAATTGAGTATGGAGGTTGAAAGAATTAGGTATAAAATGTTGGTGAAATGGAACCTAATCATATCTAAAGGATTAGGACACTCGGTGCATAGTTCAGGAACTACAGCTGTGGCTCCTTGGCCCCTTTCACTTCTAGGGACAGTTGACACTTTAAAATGATGGGTTTCTGACAGAATGGCAGACCAAATTCCCTAAACACTTCTATTATGTAACAACTACCAATACTAGTTTAAATACTTAAATTTCTTTTTAAATGCATCACTGAGTTGATAGAAAGTAAAAGCAATCCTCAGAGGCCAAAACAAGTTGAAGCAGGAATCCAGAGAAATAAGGAAGCCCTTTACTGGCAGAACACTGTAGGCATCTGCCAGTCCCTGATGTCACCAAGCTTTGATTTTGCTAGCCATACAAGTACATAGGGTATGAAATGACCAAGTTATGGGGTCCTCTAAGAGAACTTTGCACAAAGCTAAATGCCAAAGGGCAACATCATTAGTAAAGTGGTTATAGTGTAGAAGGGAGATGGAGGGTGTAGTGGAGATGCCCAACATAGCCCTATTCCCCCCCTCCCTGCCATACCAGAGTTCTCCCTCCTGCCTCCCCCAGGTGGAGGGGGACTGCCCCTGGCCAAAGCAGTTACCCAAGGAGGGGTGTGTCCCCTTTAAATAGAAAAATGGAAGAAGCAGGACACCACGTGAAAATGATTTTCATTAGCTGGTTGAGGGCCAGCACATAAAAGTGATCTGTTAGATATATACCTGCTGTGTGTGCTCTGTGGTGGCACAGACCTCTTACTGACCAGCTGCTATTGGTGTCTCTCATAAGTCTAATAAACGCCTGTCTCTATCTGCTGGATCTTTGGGTGATTTCTTCAGAATAGGTAGACACTATGCAAGGACCTTCTCAGATTTGGGGTTCCCCAATTATGGGGGGGATGCAAAACTTATTCATAGGTGGAAGCGGGGAGGGTAGGAGTAGGAGGGAGCAGCAAGGAAATTTGCCTGTCTTAACACTGGGAATAAGTGAAGAGGGACAAAATTCCCCTGAGAATTTATAACCACAAGTCAGACCTCATTCAAGTTGGTAGTCCAATTCATAATAATACTTGGGTAATGTGAAAAATCTCAAGTGAATAAATTATTTTCAAATGGTACTGGGTTGGCATGCTTCCAGGCAACTGACAAAGTCACTGCACATTCTCTTAAAGGAAGGCAATGTCAATCTAAACTTCAGAGAAGTTTGACAAATAAAAGTCTATTGCAAAGATTAGAACTAAACTGAACGAACAAGAACACAAAGCATCACAAGGGGAAAAGCCAACAGAAACAACAGATAGCAGAATCAGACCAGCAAACGGGTTAGTGGGATTGACAGATTCAGAATACAAAATTTTTGACAGGTTTCCTGGAATCTGATGCCCTGGGTTATTCAGATCAGCCTTATTACTGAAAACCACAAATGTTGGTTATAAGAAAAAAATATATGAAAAGCGTCGGAAGCACTAAAAACAGGACAAGACCTAAAGAGAGAACTCAGGCAAGCAGAACCCTGAAAGTGCCTTTGCCTTGACAGCATTTTTCCATTCCAGACAAACTCGAACTTTGGGTTTTGACAGAGACCAAAGTCTCAGGCCCACCCTGGTTGGGAAAACTAATAGGAGAATCTCTTCACATTAAGCAGCACTCTCAAAGGGTTACAATCCAGGAACAGGGTGAAACAGAAGTAAACTCATTTCTCTCACCATCCCAGGGGACTGTGAGAAAAATTTCCTTGTCTAAACAGAGCAAGAAGCGGGAAATGCTGAAAAGTGCGACACAACCTAACCTCTACATGGATTTGCAGCTCAAAAGTACATTACCTTAAGCCCTTAATGTAGTTTCAAGTGTTCCAGGAAGAGTAGTACCCACAGACACCTCAGAGAAGAAAATATAAGACCTCTCTGGAGAACTGCTCCTTCTAAGGTCATAAGGAAATCCTACAAATAAATTCTCAAGGATAATGTATTGGTTTTCCATTGCTGCTGTAATAAATTACCATAGACTGGTGGCTTAGAACAACACACATTTATTACCTTACAGTACTGGAGGTCGTACAGTACAAAATGGGTCTCACTGGACTAAAATCAAGGTGTCAGCGGGGCTGCTTTTCTTCTGGCTGGAGGCTCTGGGAGGAAATCCACTTCCTTATGTTTTCTAGCTTCTGGAGGCCACCTGTCTTTCTTGGCTAGTGGCCCCTTCCTCCACCTTCAAAGCCAGCAAGTAAGGGTCAAGTCCTTCTCACATCAAATCATTCTGATGTGGCTTCCATGGTCACACTCCTCTCACATCTCCTGCCTTCCTCTTTCATTTATAAGAACTCTTGTGATTACACTGGACCCACCCAGATAATCCAGAATAATCTCTCCAGTGCAGGACCCCTAATTTAATTATATCTGCACATTCCCTTTTCCCATTTGTGCAGCTTAGGGTGTGAACATCTTGGGAGGGTGGGGAGACATCATTCTGTCTACCAAAATGAGTATCACATAGCCAAAAATAATTCAGCTCACAGGGAAACCATATACCACAAATGAGAAACAGCAGGAAAGTGATGAAACACACATAAGTACACATACACATCATGAGCAAGTTGGGCTTATCACAAGAATGCGGAGTTGCTTTAACATTAGAAAAATTCATTAATATAATTCACATATTAAGAGATTAAAAGAAGAAAAACTATATGATTATTTCAGTAGCTGAAAAAAAGACATCTGATGTGATTCAGTATCATTTATTAAATTAAAGCTATATTAGTTTCCAGTGGCTGCTGTAACAAATTACCAAAAATTTGTCAGCTTAATACAAAAGAAATTTATATTCTCACAGTTCTGAAGGCTAAGTCCAAAATGAAGAGATTGGTACGGCCACACTCCCTTCAGAGGCTCCAGGGGAGATCTTCTCCTCTGCCTTTCCCAGCTTCTGCCTACATTCCTTGATTTGTGGCCACCTCGCTCCAGTCTCTGCCTCTTACTTGACATGGCTTCTCCTCCATATCTGCATAAAATCTCCCTCTTTCTCTCTCTATAAAGAGATGTGTGATTGTATTTAGGGCCCACCTGGATAATCAAGGATCAACAACTCCTCTCAAGATCCTTAATCACATCTTTTGCCATATAATTTCACTCTTTTGCTGTATAAGGTAATATTCACAGGTTTCAGCGATTAGAAAGTAAACCTTACTTGGGTGGTGGCATTTTTTTCAATTTACCACAAAAATAATCCACAAATTAATTATATAAGACAACTTCTTTAATCTGTGTTTTAATCAGAATCTAAAAAGCAGCAAGAAAAAATATCATACTTTATGAGGATGCTTAAAGCATTCCTTTTAAAGCCAGGAATAAGAAAGGATGCCCATTATTACCACTTCTGTTTGACGTCATCCTGGAAGCCCAAGCCAGTGTGGCAAGGGAAAGAAATAAAATTTCCTCAAACTAGAAAAGAAACATGAGTATTATTTTTTGACATAAATGTTTATATAGAAAACTTACAAAACATCTATAGATAAATTATGGAATTACTGAGTTCAAGACAATTACATTTCCATATGCCCACATGTAAAAATTATAAGATGTAATTAATTTTAAACACGCCATGTCAAATAGCAACCAAAACAGTAGAAGGTGTTGCCCTTTTTGCCATGATGAAATGCCTGGTACCATACTTGCCTTCCTATATAAACAACTAGAAAATGTACAAAGTACATGAAACAACTGTTTTCAGATATTGAACAAAAGAGAAGGAAAACAAAGATGTTATCTCAACAATGCTACTGCTACTGCTATCTGCCTGGTGGTTCTTTTTGAACCATAATGCAGGAGAGGGAACCCAAACACAGCATGGGAGCCTTGCTGCGTTGAGGAGACAGAGATCAGGTTTTGGAAAGGTTGAGGTGGCTGGAATTTGCAGGGCAGCGTACTAGAGAGGACTAAGCTATGTGGAGAAAAGGCTTCGGAAATCTGTATGAGGCAAATTTGAGTTTTTGGCTGAATACAAAGCAGCATATGCATAGCATGAAACAGCACAAGGTCAGGCAAAGAAAATTATACTGTATATATGTATGCCTATATATGTACACACATATATGTATTATATATGTTTGTTTATCTATATAGATACACATATATAGCCAGAAATATATATTTTCACAAACACACAACCATGCATATATAATTAATTCATTATTCCCAAAGGTGCTAAGGTAATTCAATGGGGAACAGATAGTCTTATCAATAAATCATAATAGAAAAAAAGGCTATCCATAAGGGAAAAGTGTGTGCCTAAACCCTTACAGTGCTCCACAGACAAAATTAACAGCGGCAGGAGCAGTACAGTGAAGGAAGATGGGGTTAGGGGGAACCAAGATGACCCTCTCACAAAGACCGCAATCACACCTGCTTCTGACTACTCCAGTTCCCTCCCATTCCCCTGTTCATAATTCAAGATCTGATATTGTTTGGTTTGATTCTAGACAATCATACCCTATTTCATTTTCTTTTCATTTCTTAATTCACAGAACTCTAATTCTTTATTAACAGTAGCTTGCTCATAATGATATACAGAAAAATAGCACTAATGAAGAATAAATATGCTGGCAGCAACCTTCAGGAGTTGGGAGTTGGAGGAGAAACGATTTCAAAACTGCAGTAGGTACTTATAGTGGGTATCTGGTAATTCTCTTAGTGGGCATAAATGCCCTGCCTAGTCCCCTAAACTGCAACAGCCCTCAGAAATGGAGTACTTTATTTTTTAATAGGCAGGATTGCCTCATATTGGGGAAAAAAGACCAGCGTGAGTGACAGTCCACAGTGTTTTTCATTTCGTTTTTATGTGTGTTTTAATGCAACAACCAGCTCACGATTTCCAAGTGGAAAAACATTCAGTAGCATCATGTACTAGACGTAAGAGCTTAAAATGAACATCACCCATCAAGGTATCCATAAATAAGCCACCTGACACATTACTTAACTCATTCCATCAAAAGAACTTCAACTAGAGAACTAAGCTCGCTTTATGAAGAACAATTTCACAGTGTTTGATCCATTTGGATTTGGAATTGTGTTCAGCACTTTAAAAGGTTCAACTTTTTGCTTCGACCCAGATTGATCTTAGGTCTGTCTTCTCATTCATACATTTCTAAAGCCAAAGCACATTTGTAGCACATAATCCAGCAGAAGCAGAAGTAAACGTTATAACTGGTGGTCTTATTTAACCTAGTTTTATAGTTTCTAGGCTATATGTGTGAAAAAATGTGGAGGTGCATGCGGATCCATAATACCTGTGATCTAGGTATGGTCATAGTTGAGCTCAGAGAGTACGAAGCCACCTAGGTCATCAGGCTACAGTGGGTTCTAGTACCATTACTGACCCATTGGTTTGGAAAGAAAAGGTCAGGGAACAGAGTTAGGCATGGAGAGCTTCAAAAAGAACAGACCTAGCAATGTCTTTGAGTGAAAAAATACAACATCAAAAGCCTGTTACCGGCCATGTAAGATTAGGAACTAACTGGCATAATACAATACTTGTATTAACAAAAATGTAAGTGTTTACAAAATAAGATCCAAGGAATTTTTAAAACATCAGGCAAAACATTCTGCAAAGAGAACACATTGATTTTTTTTTTAATTTTTGAATTTTTTCTTGCATATTTTTTATGAATTCTTTTTACATCGTGTCATACATTTCCCATACTGATATTGCATAATCCATTGTAATATCAGCAGGGGACTTAGCAACAGTGGCGTATGCCATATGCTCCATTGCTTCAGACAGGCCATTCAACCTGGAATTCCTGGTTCCTGTGCACCTCTGCAGCATGCCTCCTTTTCTTGCACACCAGCTACATCCCATCTTTATTTGAGTAACTCCTATTTATTTTTTCTTTTGATTAACTGGTAAATACATGCAATAAATGTTTACAATATATGAAAGGAATAAAAATTTAAAAATGAACAGCTGTATAACCCACTCTGAAGGGAATCCCTAAGACCAACCCCAGGTTCAAGATTCACTAGGAGAACTCATAGGACTCAGCACGTAGTTGTATTCACAGCTAGGATTTATCAGAGTGAAAGGATGCAAAGCAAAATCAGCCAAGGGAAAAGGCACATGGGGCAAAGTTTGGAGGAATGCAGACACAAGCTTCCAAAGTCCTCTCCCAGAGGAATCACACGGGTTGCATTTAATTTCTCCAGTACTGAGCTGTGAAAACACACATGAAATGTTACCTATCAGGGAAGCCCATTAAGGACTCAGTGCCCAGGGTTTTTATTAGGGGCTGGTGACATAGGCACCCTCTGCCTGGTACATAAAAATTCCAGACTTGCAGAATGAACGCAGGTGTTCAGCATAAAGTACATTGCTTGTACAAACAGTTTAGGCATAATGAGTCACTCATCAATGGTAGGAAATAGAAAGCAATAGTGGGAACTCTCTGAAAATCCCAGTTCTCAGACACCAGCCAAAGTCCAACCCTGAAAGCAGGCCTTTCTAAGGATAGCAGTCTTAGGCTTTCTGTTAATCTATTCTGCCACCCATTTCTTGTTTATGTTCCTACCAAATCCTATCTCTCTTCATCCCAAACATTCCCTTTACATTCCCCAAGTAACCACCATATTAAATTATATTTATCATACCCTTGCTTTTTTTTCCCTACATGTTTTTTACATACACACATACACATGTCTGTACAATTTATATTTGCTTTTGCAATGTTTTGAACTTCATGTCAGTGGAATAATGTATTTTTCAATTTTTCGTTAATATAATGTTGGAGATTCATCCATGTTCAAGCCTGTGTGTTCTAGTGTGTGTGTGTATACATATTATTATGGGTAAGTATGTGTTCTGTGTGTATATAGACACACATATATGCGTTGAAGATAAAATATAATCTTCAATTCGGAAAAGTATTATCTTTAAATTTACTCAATGATCCATTATTTACATAAGTAAACACAACCCAAATTCCATCATTAAAATAATGGATAATTAAATTATAAGGCAGAAGATAATTTTAAGGTAATACTTTACTGAATTGGAGAGTATATTCTATCTTTTACAAATGTGTATGGAGAACCCGTTATGTTCTAGGAAGAGATGAATATGAAAGTAGATAAATTTGTCTGTTTGTGTGTTGTCCATAGTTTTCATTATCACAGATTTATATTGTTTTAATATCTGACAGTATCAGCTTTTTCCTTTAATAGCCTTATTTTTCCAAATTTCTTGGCAATTATAACTCATCTAATTTTCTATTTGGAATTTAGAAGCATACTACATAGTTCTAAAGCCAACAAAATTAACTTTTGTGACTATCATTGGAATTGCCATAAATTTACATATTGCTTTGGATTTAACTCTATTTTTTTCCCCAGATGGCTATCAAATTGCCCCCAAATCATTTATGGAAAAGCTTATATTTTTCCCAATGATTTGAGATACAAACATTCTCATATGCTAAATTCCCATATATCGTTCTATTCTGTTCCATTGGTTTGTCTATTAACATACCTGCATGATAGATAATATTATTATAATAACTAAGGCTTTTATATTTTATTATATGGGATGCTTGGTTCCACGTTATTGCTTTTCTATTTTGGAAATTTCCTGGCTATTCTGTCTTGATTATTTTTCCATGTGAAACTTTAGAATCTACTTTCCTACTACCATAATTTTCTGTAGGTATTTTTATTGGGATCCCACTAAATTTACATTAGGCCCCATCTCTTAACACTGTTGCATTGGGAATTAAGTTTACATGCTTTTGGGTGAAACAATCAGACCATAGCAGCTTGTATATTTCTTATAGTTCTGGAGGCTGAGAAGTCCAAGGTCAAGGGGCCATATCTAGTGAGGGTCTTCTTACTCTGTCATAACATCGCGGAAGTCATCACATGGTGAGAGGGTAAGGGTGTGACAGCTTAGGTATCTCTTCTTCCTCTTATAAAGCTACCAGTCTCATCATGGGGTCCCCCACCCTGGTGACCTTATCTAATCCTAATTACCTTCCAAGGCCCCACTACCAAATGCCATCAACATATGAATTTTGGGGATTAAGTTTCCAAAACATGAAATTAGAGGAAAACAGTCAAACCGTAACAGGCCTGAAGCCTCTGTGCTCACGAATGTATTAATGCCATAATTACAGGAGTCAGTTCATTACAAAAGGCAAATTTGGTCTCCCCCACTTTTCCCTTCCACCATATAATATCTTCCACCATGTTAGGATGCAGCAAAAGGCCTTTGCCAAGATGCCAGCCCCTCAGTCATGGTCTTCCCAGCCTCCAGAATTGTGAGGAAATAAATTTCTGTTTTTTATAATTACCCAATCTCAGGCATTCTGTTATAGCAGCTCAAAATGGACTAAGACACAAGCTAAATATATGACACATATTTTTGGTGATAAGGGCTGGATAAAGCAGGGAAGGAGACCGGAAGGTACAGGTGGTGGTTACTTTCTTAAATAGGAGAGACTCATGGATGTTTCAGTATAGACCTGGAGGAGGTGAAGGGAGGGGTCATGCCAATATCTGCTGGGGAAAGTATTCCAGACAGAGGAATGGCAAAGACAAAGGCTCTTAAGGGTTGGCCTTTGCTAGGAGCACAGACAGTTCATGCATAGTAACAGGAGAATAGGTAGAATAGACTGCAAAGATACCGTTTGGGTAAATGTCATGATAGGCTAGTGTAGACAGTCTTCTGCTGTCAGTGAAACAGGAAGCTGAGTGAGAATCTGGGAGACAGTGTTAACAAGAAAAGGTATGAATTGGTTGTCAATGAGAGTATGAGAATGAATGTAGTAGGGGACTATGGCATTAAAAGCAGGTGGCATTAAGGACCTATTCAAGAATAGTGACTGTGAACTCAAAGTGAGAACAGTCAGCATGGGTATGCATTTCTCTCTTGTCACATTCAGTCATTCAGCCATGTGGATGGGGTACAGAGGAGGCAGAGAGGTGGACTTACGGGATGGCTGGTTCCGTGTTATGAGCTGAATTGTGTCCCCCACCAAACGTACAGCTAACCTCCATTACCTCAGAATGTGACTGTATTCAGAGAGAGGGGTAATTAAGGTTAATTTAAAGGGGTAATTAAGGTTAAATGAGGTCATTGGGGTGGGCCTAACCCAATATGACTGATGTCCTTTAAGAAGAGGAGATTAAGACACCAACATACACAGAGAGAAGACCATGTGAGGACACGGGAGCAGGTGGCCATCCACAAGGCGGGAAGAGAGGCTACTGGGCTGGCCCTTTATCTTGCACTTCTATCCTCCAGGACTGAAAAAATAAATCTCTATTGTTTAAGCTACTCAGTGTCTGGTATTTTGTTATGGCAACTCTAGAAAACTAATACACTCAGGGTTGTAATTTAACCAAGAAGGAACCATAAAACAAAGGACGGGCGAAGAGACTGAAAGTGATGTGCTTGGGAATGATGATAGCGACTGACCATGGAATTGATCCTGGATAAGGAAAAAGGCAAGGACAGGAGGGGGTTATAGGCAGTGACCTTCCTTGTTAAATGTATTTCCATGTCTTCAAAACTAGAATTCTAGCACCAGAATAATCTTGTAAAATTTGTGAAACTAGCAGCAAACCTATATTTCCTTCCCTCCACTCATGTTTCATAAAATCTCAGAGTTGAAAAGCATTTAAGCACATATCAATGCTTAGTTGCTGTGTGCGTTTTTAACAAGTGGCTGTTCGGTTTCTGCTTTTTTGGCACCAGTGACAGGGAAGTCAGTACTTTTCCAGGAATTCAGTTTATTTTAACTCCGCTATTAAGTTCTATCTCAAACTGAGCCCAAATCAGCTTTACACACCTTCCACCTGTTTGTCTCAGTTCTGTATTCCAGAGTCACACTGTGGGGGTTTAATCCCTCTTCCCAGCATAATCTCTCAAGAAACATTTTTAAAATGTCATGTTATCTACTCAACATAAACAGTTACTTTTTTTTTTTTTGCTTCTTTGAGTCACTCTTCATATATTATCATCTCACTGGCCAAACCACTGTCTTCAGACCTCTTCCAGAGTATAATTTTCCTCCTAAACAGTGATTCCCAAAACTGAATACAATATTACAAATAAGGACTGACCAACTCAGGGAGGAGTAGACCTATTAAGGCCTTTATTAAAATTCTATTTGGGTAACTTAATATTCCATGTGCTATTTTTAGCATCTATATTATGTCACATTTGTTAAGCTATACTCCTGTGCAGTTGGCCTGTGGGGTCAAGTTCTGGCTGTTACACTTGTCTATGCTAACTTTGTTCACTGAGGTTAAGCTCCTCATTCCAATCTACTACCTTTTAAAAAATTCTGATTCTGCCAAATCAATTAGCATTCTAGCTTTACCTCTTCTGAAGATTTAATCAGCACACTCAATGTTGCTGCCAAAAATGTCTGTTATTAAGGACTCTGCTCTTCACCTATAAAACCTTCTTCCATCCCGACATTAAACTACTTCAGTCTTTTCTGATTATTCTATCAAATACAAATCCACCCACATTACATCATCATGTCTACAAAAGCATTTTGCAATGCAGATACATTCCTTCTAAATGCTGTAGTATTTCTTTCATAAATAAGCTTTAGGTAAAACTCTGTGGTGGATATCATAGCTTTAAACCTACAGTTAAAGACCATCCCTTTATGCTTTAAATATAGCACCAAAAAAATGCCTTAGCGGCCTTTTGTTCGAGATTATGGACTGAGCACATGCATTTGCCTCTTACCCTGATAGAGTTTGGACGTGTTGTCCCCCCCAGAACTCATGTGGAAATCTGATCCCCAATGTGGCAGTGTTGGGGGCTGTTTGAGTCATGGAGTAGATCCCTCTTGATGGATTAATGCTCACCCTGGAGGATGGGGGTAGTGAGTGAGTTCTCGCTCTATCAGTTCCCGCCAGAGCTGGTTGTTTAAAAGACCCTGGCACCTCCCCCCCCTCTCTCTTGCTTCCTTTGGCCATGTGATCTGCTTGTACCCGCCGGCTGCCTGCCACTTTCTGCCATGAGTAGAAGCAGCCTGAGGCCCGTGCCAGATGCAGCTGTCCCAGAATCATGAGCCAAATATACCTCTGTTCTTTATAAATTACCCAGTCTCAGGTAATTCTGTTATAGCAACACAAAACAGACTAATACATATCCTTTCTGAGATTCCACTGAAATGCCACTCTTACAGAAATACAAAAAGTTGTGTAAATACTGTAGCAGTGGAGATAATAAGGGGATACATCAGCATATAAGACATTTCAAAAAAAAACCTCTGAAAGACACAGTGAGACAGAAGTTGATGTGTGAGATAGAGCCCAAACTGCAGTATGATGACGTAGTATTTGAGATGGGAGAACAGCCAGAGTCTAGAGATCAGAGATAGTGGGCATGTGGAGTGGGGCTGAGAGTACAGAACCGTTGTGCTAGTCTGTTCCCAACCTTTTAATTTCACCTACCTGCTTCACAAGAAAGAAAAAGAACAAGGCTTGATTCTGAAAGAAATCAAACAGTTTGAGGACATGTTTTCCAAGGTGAATACTGGGTTTGCCTTCCTAGTTTCTAACAATGAAGTTCGGCATGCCAATTGTATTAGTCTGTTTCTGTTGTTTATAACAAAAATACTCGGAACTGGGTGATTTATAAAGCAAACAAGTTTATTGCTCACAGTTTCAGAGGCTGGGAAGTCCAAAGTCCAGGAAACACATCTTAGTGCTATTGACAGTGACCCAGGGGTCTCACATGGCAGAAAATGGCAGAACAGAGAGAGACTAACCTCCTCTTTTACTCTCCTTTTAAAGCCCTCCAAATCATGCCCATGAACCATTTTTAATCCATTCACTACTGCATGGTCCTACAACTGAATCACATCTCCAAGTCCCCACCTTTCAATTACCTTAATAGGATTTCCCACCTTCTTAACACTGTCACAGTGGCAAGTTTTGGGGGGATGCTCAATCCAAGGTACCAATTAACATGTCCCTCCAACATATGAAGACTTCTCATTTAAGAAAAACAGGCATACTTATGTAGCAGAAGGACAAACCCTTACCAGCTACATGAAATAATTCATCATGCCTTTTATTCTTAAAAATGAAGGTACTATCAAAGATCAGCAAATGTCCAAGAAAAATAAAATAAAATAAAAAAGCAACATGAAAGAACTAGACCAAGGCATACACATACGAAAGTAATTCAAGAGGGAAGGAAAAATAATTCAAGAAACAGAAGACAGATTAAAATAAAACTAATTAGTCTCAGGAAAATATTATCAACATAAAACAAAATAAAATGCCTTGAAAAAGAAAGATCTCAAGAAAGAGTTACTAGAAACTAAAAATATGGATACTGCAACAAAAAAATTTCAGTAGAATTGGAAGGTGAAGTTGAAAAACATCCAGTAGTACCTCAAACTTTAATGTGCCTACGAATCATAGGGATCTTGTTAAGCTGAAGCTTCTAATTCAGTAGGTTTGGGGTAGGGCCTGAAGTTCTACATTTCTAGAAAGCTTCCAGGTGATGCCCCTGCTGTTGGTCCCTGAACACTTTGAGTAGAAAGCCCATAAATACAGGAGAAATAAAAGAGAGTCCAAAGTTATGAAACAGAAAATAGGACAGAAAGATAATCCAGAAAAGACAACATATGCAACTAAGTGTAGGCTCAAGAAGAGAAAACAGGAAACATGGAGAAAATATTGTCAAAGAAATGATAGGAGAAAGTGTCTAGAATTGGAAAGGGATTCAAGTCTTCAGATTAAAAGGGCTCATTGAGCACAGAGCAGGATGAATGGAAAAAAGACCCACTCCTAGACACATTCACATGCAACTTCAGAACACAAGAACAGACATAAGATCGTAAAAGCTTCCTGAGAATAAACAATAGGGCAACTACAAGGGAAGTTGGAAGAGATGAGTTTAAAACCTCTCTTAGATGTGATGAAGGAAATGCCCTCCAAGTTTATACTAGCTTAAGACTTGAATTTTTAGACCCTAATTACCCTTGATCATTCAAGGCACAACAGTGACATGTCCCAGATGTGGCAGACACTGAAGTTTGGCTAACCCCAAACTATTCCCATCATCCTTCTCCTTTGCGTACCTTTCAAAGAGAGGCTGTAAATCTAAACACTGTATTTGTTTTCACCAGCTTTTGCAGCTGGGAGTGGCCATGAGATACAGTTCTGATCCACGAGATGTGGGAAAAAGTCTGCTAAGGGTGTTTCTGGGAAACTTTTGTCCAAGTTCCTTTTATGCTTCAAAAAATATGTACTTTTGTTTGGTTATGTAGCTATTTGAGTTTATTAATCACGTTACTTAAAGCATCTGTATTTTTGTTTATTGCTTTATCAATAAATTTCTTAGAGGGTCTGTAACAATCTCAAGCTACATTTGTCAGTTTATCGCTCCTTGTTATTTGACTAGTTATTGCTTTATTTCTCTCAAGGTGTTAGATTGTACCTTGAATATATTGTTACTCTCAATACTCCCCTTTCCTTTAGAATTCAAAGTGAAAAATATTGTATTTCATCATATTAAAATTACTTTCCTGGCTTTATCTTGTTTCATTATTGTCCACTTGTTTCATTACTTCCACTCCTTTACTTTCAGACTTTCTGCATACTTTTCCTTTATGGATATTTTTTTGTATTGTGTTATTTTTTAAATGCAATTTTAGGAATCTTTTGGTTTGTGTTTTTAACTCATTTATATTTAATTAAATATAAGGTTACTCCAAAAAGTCTGTGGAAAAATAGAATTAAAAGATAATGTGAATCGTTTCATAATATCTTATTTCATATACTCTATCTACCTTTCGTGCCTTTCATTGACTGGATTCAGATTTTTTGTGTGTGCCAGATTGAGAGATATTTATGATATTCTAATTTTATTTTTTAGGTAGTTGCGACTAAATTATTAAGATCAATACTTGTTTATTTTCTCTATTTATTTCTTAAACTTAACATTTAGCACGTTTTCATCTCTTTACCACCCTAATTCCTCCCACCTACCCCCAACCTGACCTTACTATTTTGATATTAAGAATTTATGGTCTGGATTATTATGGACACACTTTTCTGTTTCTTCTTTAGACCACAGAATATATAACTAAGTTGCTTGCTCACCTGTACTTCCACAATAACTGGTAAGATTACAAGGAGCAATAAAGTGACAAATATAGCTTGATATTGTTATAGACCTTCTCAGAAATTTGTTGACAGAGTTCTGGTATTCTCCTGTATTTATTTTTCTCCTTTGCTGAAACACTTCTTGCAAGAGTGTGTTTAGAGAGGTCTTTGTATGACAAAGCTGCTGAGACCTTTTCTGTCTCAGTGTATCTTTTATTGCATACTTACACATCCATGACAGTTAAGCTGAATACAAATTTTTAGGTTTCAAGTTTATTTCTTTTTAACACTTTGAAAATATTTATCCACTGTCTTTTCTGTATCCAGTGTTGCTTTTGAGAAGTTTGATATTAATCTGATACTTGTTCCTCTGTAGGTGTTTTGCTCTCTTCTTGGATGCTTTTATAATTTTTTCTCTGTCTTGGATGATTAAAATAAACATGTAATCCTCTTTGGCAGTTTAGAATCTTTTTGATCTGAGATCTTTCAGCTTTCTTTAATCCTGGAAAATTACTTAGTTATTCTTTCTTTTTTTTTTCCTCCTCAATTTGATTTTTTTTTTAACTTTTCATTTTGAAATAATTATAGACTCACAGGAAGTTACAAAATAGTATGAAGTCCTAAAATACAGAATATATGTATAAAACATACATAATATACATATATACATAAAAAATATTTATGCATATTGATGTATATATATATAAAATATAGAATATACATATAAAATATAAAGAGTACTCAAATAGTACAAGTCACCCTCAGTTTGATTTTTTTTAATTCTAATTTATTTTTTTCAGTAGTTATTTCTTGAAATATTTTCTCCTTCTGGATCTTCTATTATATGAGTATTGCAGTTTTACTTCTAGCTTTTGTAACTTCAAAAAAATTCTAACTTTTATTTCTTCCTGATATCTTCTGAAAGATTTCTTGTCTTCTTAATAGAGTGACCAGGTCTGAATTTTCCCAGGATTTCCTGGTTTTAGCACAGGAAGTCGAGCACCCCGGGAATCTCCTCAGTCCTAGACAAACCAGCATGCTTGGTCATCCTACCTCTAGGTAAAATGGGCCGAACCCATGCTGTGAGTTTTGTCACATATTGAGTTCCTGATTTCAACTACTATATGAAATATGCTATCCTGTATTTCTACTTGATTCTTCTCTATGACTGTTGTTGCTTTGCATTACTAAAATTTTTCATCTCTCTGTGAGAGGCTTATTTTGAAGTAGTAATTGACAACAGTTCATTAATTCTGCTATAAGTGCTAGTGTTGTCTTTTTTTAATTGCTGTTGTCCCTCTGTCCCCATATATTTAGTTATACTCCTGAGGACATCAGCTGCTTTGATTGGGAATGTGGTCCAGAGTGATGAGCAGAAACCCAAGCTCCACTTCCAAGCCCTCTGGGTGAATTTAAGGGGTGTGTGTGTGTGTGTGTGTGTGTGTGTGTGAATATATCTGAGGTTTGA
Organism: Cynocephalus volans; assembly: GCF_027409185.1. Lineage (NCBI taxonomy): Eukaryota > Metazoa > Chordata > Mammalia > Dermoptera > Cynocephalidae > Cynocephalus > Cynocephalus volans. Next base: position 153,136,478 of record NC_084464.1, on the reverse strand, counting down.
GAGCCTCTGGTGGCACAGTCTATGCTCAGCCTCTCCCTTCTGCCCCACCCCTGCCCCCGTTCCTTCCCTCCCCACCTTAAGCAAGCATGTCCTCAGGAACTCTGCTTTGATCTCTGCTCAGGCACCGCTTCTTTCAACAGTATTTCTCCCTGGAACATAACTCTGTGTGGAAGGATCACAACAGACGTGCATGAGAGCACCAGCTCATGGTAGGGAGGAAAGAGGAGAGATGTTCAAGGGCCATAGGTTGGTCAACAATACTTTTGAACTTTCTTCTCAGAAAAAAAAAGAAGATCACTGTAATGTTACCCTACCCACCTGGCCAGTACAGGCCTCCTCTGTTCCTTCCCTGCCTTGTAGAGTAAAGAAGTGGGCAGGAGGGTTCTAGGGCAATGTGGAGAGGACAGGGTTCAAGTCAAACCCCACTCCAAATTATTCCCCACACCTTTCCCTGACCCTGATGCTCAGCCTGTCTCTGCCAAGAGCTGCTGTTTCCTGTTTTCCCACGATATGCAGTATCAACTTATGTGTCACTTACTCTTTAAGTTGAAGTTTCTGCATCTGTAAACATGGGATAATAATAGTTCCCATTTCATAAAGCAATTATGAGGACTAAATATAGATAATGCATGTAGTAATCCTGTTGCTATGCTTTACACATAGTTCATGATCAATTTTTTAGTAGTTATTATTAAGATATATTACTGTATTGTTTTGAAATTTACTAGTGTTGAACATTAATTTTTTCTTTTTTTTTTTGCTATTGATTAGAATTTTATTTTTTTATTTTTATTTATTTATTTATTTTTTAACTTTTATTTTGTTGATATACATTGTGGTTGATTATTGTTGCCCCTTACCAAAACCTCCCTCCCTCCTCCCACTTCTCCCTCCCCCCCAACAATATCCTTTCTGTTCGCTTGTCGTATCAACTTCAAGTAATTGTGGTTGTTATATCTTCTTCCCCCACTCCCAGGTTTTTTTTTTTTTGTGTGTTTGTGTGTGTGAATTTATATATTAATTTTTAGCTCCCACCAATAAGTGAGAACTTGTGGTATTTCTTTTTCTGTGCCTGACTAGTTTCACTTAATATAATTCTCTCGAGGTCCATCCATGTTGTTGCAAATGGCAGTATTTCATTCGTTTTTTTTTTTTTTTTTTTTTTTAAATTTTATTTTATCGATATACATTGTGGCTGATTATTGCTCCCCATCACCAAAACCTCCCTCCCTTCTCCCTCCCCCCCTCCCCCCCAACAATGTCCTTTCTGTTTGCTTGTTGTATCAACTTCAAGTAATTGTGGTTGTTATATCTTCTTCCCCCCCCCCCGGTTTGTGTGCGTGTGTGTGTGTGTGTGTGTGTCTGTGTGTGTGTGTGTGTGTGTGTGTGTGTGTGAATTATATATTAATTTTTAGCTCCCACCAATAAGTGAGAACATGTGGTATTTCTCTTTCTGTGCCTGACTTGTTTCACTTAATATAATTCTCTCAAGGTCCATCCATGTTGTTGCAAATGGCAGTATTTCATTCGTTTTTATAGCTGAGTAGTATTCCATTGTGTAGATGTACCACATTTTCCGTATCCACTCATCTGATGATGGGCATTTGGGCTGGTTCCAACTCTTGGCTATTGTAAAGAGTGCTGCAATGAACATTGGGGGACAGGTATACCTTCGACTTGATGATTTCCATTCCTCTGGGTATATTCCCAGCAGTGGGATAGCTGGGTCATATGGTAGATCTATCTGCAATTGTTTGAGGAACCTCCATACCATTTTCCATAGAGGCTGCACCATTTTGCAGTCCCACCAACAATGTATGAGAGTTCCTTTTTCTCCGCAACCTTGCCAGCATTTATCGTTCATAGTCTTTTGGATTTTAGCCATCCTAACTGTGGTTAGATGGTATCTCAGTGTGGTTTTGATTTGCATTTCCCGGATGCTGAGTGATGTTGAGCATTTTTTCATATGTCTGTTGGCCATTTGTATATCTTCCTTAGAGAAATGCCTCCTTAGCTCTTTTGCCCATTATTTAATTGGGTTGCTTGTTTTTTTCTTGTAAAGTTGTTTGAGTTCCTTATATATTCTGGATATTAATCCTTTGTCAGATGTATATTTTGCAAATATTTTCTCCCACTCTGTTGGTTGTCTTTTAACTCTTTTAATTGTTTCTTTTGCTGTGCAGAAGCTTTTTAGTTTGATAAAATCCCATTTGTTTATTTTTCCTTTGGTTGCCCGTGCTTTTGGGGTCATATTCATGAAGTCTGTGCCCAGTCCTGTTTCCTGAAGTGTTTCTCCTATGTTTTCTTTAAGAAGTTTTATTGTTTCAGGGTGTATATTTAAATCCTTAATCCATTTTGAGTTGATTTTAGTATACGGTGAGAGGTATGGATCTAGTTTCATTCTCCTGCATATGGATATCCAGTTATCCCAGCACCATTTGCTGAAGAGGCAGTCCCTTCCCCAGTGAATAGGCTTGGTGCCTTTGTCAAAGATCAGATAGCAGTAAGTGTGTGGTTGATTTCTGGATTCTCTATTCTATTCCATTGATCAGTGTGTCTGTTTTTATGCCAGCACCATACTGTTTTGGTTATTATAGCTTTGTAGTATAGCTTAAAGTCGGGTAGTGCTATGCCTCCAGCTTTATTTTTTTTGCTCAGCATTGCTTTGGCTACGTGTGGTCTTTTATTGTTCCATATAAATGTCTGGATAGTTCTTTCCATTTCTGAGAAAAATGTCTTTGGAATTTTGATGAGGATTGCATTGAATTTGTATATCACTTTGGGTAGTATGGACATTTTCACTATGTTGATTCTTCCAATCCAAGAACATGGGATATTTTTCCATCTTCTTGTATCCTCTCTAATTTCTCTCAGCAGTGGTTTGTAGTTCTCATTATAGAGATTTTTCACCTCCTTGGTTAACTCAATTCCTAAGAATTTTATTTTTTTGGTGGCTATTGTAAATGGGCAGGCTTTCTTGATTTCTCATTCTGCATGTTCACTATTGGAGAAAAGAAATGCTACTGATTTTTGTGTGTTGATTTTGTATCCTGCTACTGTGCTGAAATCATTTATCAATTCCAAGAGTTTTTTTGTAGAGGTTTTAGGCTGTTCGATATATAGGATCATGTCATCAGCAAACAGGGACAGTTTGACTTCATCTTTTCCAATCTGGATGCCCTTTATTTCCTTCTCTTCTCTGATTGCTCTGGCTAGTACTTCCAACACTATGTTGAATAGGGGTGGTGAGAGTGGGCATCTTTGTCTAGTTCCTGTTCTTAAAGGAAAAGCTTTCAGCTTTTCCCCATTCAGGATGATATTGGCAGTGGGTTTGGCATATATGGCTTTAATTATGTTGAGATACTTTCCCTCTGTACCTAACTTATAGAGGGTCTTTGTCATGAATGAGTGCTGAATTTTATCAAATGCTTTTTCAGCATCTATAGAGATGATCATATGGTCCTTGTGTTTGAGTTTATTAATATGGTGTATCACATTTATTGATTTGCGTATGTTGAACCAACCTTGCATCCCTGGGATGAATCCCACTTGATCGTGGTGAATAATTTTACGTATGTGTTGCTATATTCTGTTTGCTAGTATTTTAGTGAGGATTTCTGCATCTATATTCATCAAGGATATCGGCCTGTAGTTTTCTTTTTTGGTTATATCTTTACCTGGTTTTGGTATCAGGATGATGTTTGCTTCAGAGAATGAGTTTGGGAGATTTGCGTCTGTTTCAATCTTTTGGAATAGTTTGTAAAGAATCAGTGTCAATTCCTCTTTGAATGTTTGGTAAAATTCTGCTGTGAATCCATCTGGTCCTGGGCTTTTCTTTGTTGGGAGCCTTCTGATAACAGCTTCAATCTCCTTTATTGTTATTGGTCTGTTCAAATTTTCTATGTCTTCATGGTTCAGTTTCGGGAGCTTGTGTGTGTCCAGAAATTTATCCATTTCCTCCAGATTTTCAAATTTGTTGGTGTATAGTTGTTTATAGTAGTCTTGAATGATTCCTTGTATTTCAGATGAATCAGTTGTAATATCACCTTTTTCATTTCTAAATTTTGTTATTTGAATCTTCTCTCTTCTTTTTTTTTGTTAGCCAAGCTAATGGTTTGTCAATTTGATTTATCTTTTCAAAAAACCACCTTTTTGATTCATTGATCTTTTGTATTGTTTTTGGGTTTCAATTTCATTCAGTTCTGCTCTGATCTTAATGATTTCTTTCCATCTGCTAACTTTAGGTTTGGATTGTTCTTGTTCTTCTAATTCTCTAAGTTGAAGTGTTAGGTTGTTCACTTGCCATCTTTCCATTCTTCTGAGGTGAGCATTTAATGCAATAAATTTCCCCCTTAATACTGCTTTTGCAGTATCCCACAGGTTTTGGTATGATGTATCATTATTTTCTTTAGTTTCAATAAATTTTTTGATTTCCTGCTTGATTTCTTCTTGGATCCGTATGTCATTAAGTAGAATGCTGTTTAATTTCCATGTGTTTGTATAGTTTCCAGAGTTTCATTTGTTATTAATTTCTAGTTTTAATCCATTGTGGTATGAGAAAATACATGGGATAATTCCAATTTTTTTGAATTTATTGAGACTTGATTTGTGACCTAATATGTGATCTATCCTGGAGAATGATCCATGTGCTGCTGAGAAGAATGAATATTCTGAGGTTGTTGGGTGGAATGTTCTGTAGATATCTGCCAATTCCAATTGGTCTAGAGTCTTGCTTAGATCTTGTGTTTCTCTACTGATTCTTTGCCTAGATGATCTGTGTAATATTGACAGTGGGGTGTTCAGGTCCCCTGCTATTATGGTATTAGTGTCTATTTCCTTCTTTAGGTCTAATAGAGTTTGTTTTATAAATCTGGCTGCTCCATCATTGGGTGCGTACATATTTATGATTGTTATGTCTTCTTGATGGATCAGTCCTTTTATCATTAAGTAGTGTCCCTCATTGTCTCTTTTTATGGTTTTTAGTTTAAAGTCTGTTTTGTCAGATATAAGAATAGCTACTCCAGCTAGTTTTTCTTTTCTGTTTGCATGGTAAATCTTTTTCCATCCTTTCACTCTTAGTCTATGTGAATCTTTATGGGTGAGGTGGGTCTCTTGTAGGCAGCATATAGTTGGGTCCTGCTTTTTGATCCAGTCAGCCAGTCTGTGTCTTTTGATTGGGGAATTTAAGCCTTTTACATTAAGAGTTGTTATTGAAAGGTGTTGATTTATTCGTAGCATTTTATTGGTTGTTTGGTTGTCTTAGGTGTCTTTTGTTCCTTGCTTTCTCATTTACTGTTTGGTTTCTGTGTTTGTTGGTTCCTTAGTTTGTAGATAGCATTTTGTTTGTTTGTTTTCTCTTCATGAATGCCATTTTTATTATCCTAGTGGGTTTTGATTTTTCTTGGGTTTTTATGGCAGTGGTTGTTATTTTTCAGGAACCAAACCCAGTACTCCCTTGAGGATTTCTTGTAAGGGTGGTCATGTGGTAGTGAACTCCTGCCGTTTTTGTTTGTCTGAGAAATATACTATTTGCCCTTCATTTCGGAAAGATAGCCTTGCAGGGTAGAGTATTCTTGGCTGGCAATCGTTTTCTTTTAGTATTTTGAATATATCATCCCATTCCTTTCTAGCTTTTAGGGTTTGTGATGAAAAGTCTGATGTTAGCCTGATTGGGGCTCCCTTATAGGTGATTTGACGCTTCTCTCTTGCAGCTTTTAAGATTCTCTCTTTGTCTCTGAGTTTTGTCAATTTGACTATAACATGTCTTGGAGAGGGCCTTTTTGAGTTGAATACGTTTGGAGATCGTTGAGCTTCCTGGATCTGAAGATCTGTGATTTTTCCTATACCTGGGAAGTTTTCTGCCACTATTTTTTTGAATACGTTTTCAATGGAATCTCCATTTTCCTCCCCTTCTGGGATACCCATGACTTGGATATTTGAGCGCTTAAGGTTGTCTGATATCTCTTTCAGATTTTCTTCAATGTCTTTGATTCTTTTTTCTTTTTTTTTTTTGTCTGCTTGTGTTATTTCAAACAGCCCATCTTCAAGTACAGAGGTTCTCTCTTCAACTTCGACAAGCCTGCTGGTTAAACTCTCCATTGTGTTTTTTATTTCGCTGAATAACTTCTTCAGTTCAGCAACTTCTGCTACATTTTTTTTCAGGACATTGATTTCCTTGAACATTTCCTCTTTCAGGTCCTGTATACTTTTCCTCATTTCATCATCATGTCTAGCTGAGTTTTCTTGTATCTCATTCAGTTTCCTTAGAATTATCATTCGAAATTCCTTGTCAGTCATTTCAAGGGCTTCTTGTTCTACAGGATCTAGAGTTTGAGATTTATTAACTTTTGGTGGTGTACTTTCTTGATTTTTTGTATTTCTGGTATCTTTTTTTTGATGTTTATTCATTGTGGCAGAGGGTTTCACAGTCCACCGATTTGAGACTATTGACTAACTAAGATGTTGCTGTGGTTGCCAATTTGGTATGGCTACCTCTGTGACTGCTCAGTTGGCCTCTAGTGCCTTGTGTGTGTGGTTGCCTCTGGTCTTGGGCCTCTCCGGGGAGCCACTTCTCTTGTCAGCTTGGACTCTGCTGGGCTGCTTGGTCACGGGGCGGTACCACAGGGTGTGTGGTCTCTGTTGAGCTTCCAGTTCCCATGCAGGACTTCTCCCTGTTCCGTGCGCTCTTGCCCAGGCTGTTGGATCACACAGTGGTGACCCAACAGGGTGTGTGGTTTCTGTCGAGTCTCCTCCTCCCTAGCCGGATGTCTCCCCACTCTGTGCACACTGGGCTAGGCTGGGACGTGTCTTTTGCAGCCTTCGTCTATCAGCTGAGCCTTCAAGACCCTGCTCAGCACTTCCTCGCCCAGGAAGTCTACCAGGTTTCTGCTAGGCACAGACGACAGGTCGCTCTGGGTGCCTTTGTAGCACTGTGTAGATCTTTCTCGGGACTTATCACCTTCCTTCTGGTATCGCGGTTATTTGTGTACTTGTCTTAACTCCCACACCAGAGCATGAGCTCCTCGGGGGAGGATCCTGCAGCACACGGTTCACCTTTGAATCCCCCCGGCACGGACCGAGTCCAGTGCCCGCCCGCAGTCAGCTCTCCGGCAGGTTCAAGCGAACTCGGGAACTCTCTGACCACACTATTCCTAACCAGAAATCATTTAGGTGTTTTTCCGAACTGGTGGCAGCAGAGATGGTATCTGCCTCCTGGTAACAGGAAGTTTACCGGGGGCCGGAGCCCAGGGTACGGTGGAGTGACAGTTGGCCCAGCCCATACTTCCTTGCCCTCCCAATGCTGGCTGGGTTCTCCCCATGCCACCAGCCCCGCCAGAGAACCGTGGAGGGAGTGGGAGGGGAGGCCTGGAAGCCCCGTGCTGGGGCAAGCAAGTGGGAAGTCTCAGTGAGGAGCTGAGCTGGGCGAGGAGGACAGGCTTGGCCGAGCTGGGCTGGAGGATCACACAGTGGTGACCCAACAGGGTGTGTGGTTTCTGAGAAAATGGAGGCAGCCCTGGGGCCAGTGAGTGGCCCGGTGGGGCAGGTGGAAGCCGGGCGGGCCTTCACCCCCCGAGCAGGGCCGGGCCAGGGGTCACTCACAGGGCTGTGCCAGGTCGGGTGGCTCCCTCTCTGCCTCTGCATTGTCACCGTTCCTATTCTCGGCCGCCGCCTCCTCGGGCTGCTCACCCGGTCCCGCAGCGCGGCTCGGGCGCTCCCAGTAATCTTCTTTTATGCCGGCCTGAAACCTCGAATCCTGAATAGGGCAGCTGGCCGCCTTCAGCACGGCCCCAGCCTCCGGGATCCTGGCAACGTCAACAGCAGCCCCGGCGCCGTGTTCCCTGTTTAGAGACTCACTTTTGCAGCTAAAAAACAGTTCTTTTCCTGCTCCATACTTCAAAGCTGTTGCCTGTAAATGAGGCAGCCTCTCCTGCCAAGGGCAAAGTGGCGGTCAGCCCCCACGACCGGCCACCAGCAGCGGTCCTCCCTTAAGAGACGGCAAGAGGAAGGTCCACAAGTTTCCCGGCTGCCTAAGGCCCAGTGGCTGCCTTTTCCACCTCAGCTACTCCGCACCAACTGCTGCAGCCACCGCCATCTTAGGATCCACCCTAAGGTCTGAGCATTAATTTTTTCAAAAGCAGTATTTAACCTACACATCTATAATGGTCAGCATCAACAGTGAGACAAAATCTTTTTAATCCCTCTTATTTTTGACAAGCATTTTGAGCATACATTGTTTAATCTTCTCTCCCCTCCCTATTTCCCCCTTTTCTTGTTCTGATATAATCCGAAATTAATTTTGATAATTCTTAAATTACTTTTAATATTATCTAATCTCATTTTGAGAATAATCTGTAAATTTATTATAAAACAAAGCAAATATTAAAGTTTATATTTTTGTATATTTGAACTTGTTTCAGTTCTCATGATTTTTTTTTTATTTTTGAAAAATTTTATTTTTGTGGGGTACAGTGCATTGTTTCAATATATGCGTATACGGCACAATGATCCACTTGGGGTAGATAGCGTAGTTTTGAACCCGTTAGTCCTTCCCCTCACCTCCTCCCCGTTCCTCTCTGCTCCCAGCCTCTGGTAACCTTTATTCTACTCTCTACTTCTATGAGAGACCATGCAGTATGTGTCTTTCTGTGCCTGACTTATTTTGATTTCTTGCTATTTATTTTTAGCATGTCTCATAAGTTTTTGTGTTATGGTCACCACAAGGCTTACAAAAAACATGCTATAGTTATAACAGATTATTTTAGACTGATACCAAGTTGCTTTGATATCTAAGAAAAAAAGAAAGAACCAAAGCCGACTCTACGTTTTGGTGTCATCCCCCCAACTTTTTAACATTTTGTTGTTTTAAGTTGCATCCTTTAATACTGCTTATCTCGTATATGTTTGTTGTATTTGTTGTTGTCCTGTAGTCTTCATACTAAGGAGGTAAGTGGTTTATTCACCACCCTTGTGACTTAGAGTATTCTGAGGTTGTCTGTGAACTTACTTTACTAATGAGTTATGTACCTTCAGATGTTTTCTTGCTGCTCCTTAGAACTGTCATCTTTCAGATTGAAGAACTCCCTTTAGTATTTCTTGTAAGGCAGGTTTAGTGTTGATGAATTCTCTTAACTTTTGTTTGCCTGGGAAAGATTGTATTTCTTCTTCATATTTGAAGGTTAGTTTTGCCAGATACAGAACTCTTGGTGACAGTCCTTTTCCTTCAGCACCCTGAATATATCATCCCGTTCTCTTCTGGCCTGTAGGGTTTCTACTGAGAAATCTGCTGAGAGATGTATCGGGGCTCTGTTGAATGTTAAGTGTTTCTTTTGCAGCTTTCAGTATGCTTTTTTGTCCTTGGTTTTTGATAATGTGATTATGATGTGCCTTGGAGTGTTCCCCTTTGGATTGAATTTGATTGGTGACCTCTGAGCTTCCTGCACCTGGATGCTGTCATCTTTCTCCATACTTGGGAAAATTTCAGCCATTATTTCCTTAAATATGCTTTCTGCATCTCTTCCTTTCTTCTCTCCTTCAGGTATGCCAATCATGTGGAGGTTATCTCTCTTGAGGGAGTCCCATATTTGCTGTATTTCTGTTTCATTTTTTCTTATTGTTTTCTTTTTGCTCCTCTGTTTTGATAATTTCATATGTTTTATCTTTGAGCTCACTGATTCTTTCCTCAGTTTGATTACGTCTGCTGTTGGAGCTTTCTATCTAGTTTTTCAGTTCAGATAGTTTATTTTTTATTTCTAAAATTTCTATTTTTAAAAAAAATTGATTTAATTCCTTTGTCAAGTTTCTTGTTCTGCTCCTGGATTGTTTCCCAGATATCATTTAATTTTCTATCTGTACTGTCTTGTGACTCCCTGAATATCCTTAAGAGGGTTATTCTGAATTATTTGCCAGACATTTAACAAATCTGCTCTTCCTCTGGGTCCAATGCTGGTGCTTGGTTTGTTTTCTTTGGTGGTGTCATATTTCTCTGTTCTTTCTCCATCTTTGTGACTTTATGTTAATGCTTGGGCATTCAAGGAGACTGCTACCTCTTCTAGTTTTATAGGTGTTCTTTGGTGGTGTTAGACCTTTATATGTTAACACAGAGCTTTGTTTCTGGTCTGTGGTTTTGGTTAATTCCAGAATTGGAGGAAATTCCTGTGGGGACCAGCACTTGAGCTCTGCGGTTGCACTCAATCGCTGCTTTGCTGCTAATTCTCTGGGGAAGGCTTTTTGTGTGGACTGGATTTTAATTGTTGGCTTTTTTAACACTTCGAAGTCTTGTGAGGTCAGGTATAGCCAGGCTGTGTGGAAATTCTGGCCCGGGACTGAGTCTTCCCAGCAAACTACAGACCCCCCAGTTCTATGTCCCTGAGCAGTCTCCACTGAGTGGGCCTGTGCCAATCAGAAAGCAGATCAGCTGCCCATACTGCCCCCAATGTACCCCCAGTAGGCCAGCCTCCCCCTGCATTCCAAATGCTTCCCATGGGGCAGGCTGTGTGCAAGTCCCTCTTAATGACTCACCAGCCTTTGGATGACTCCTTCTTCAGTTGTCTGGACCCCTTGCTCCAATGTGGATCCACAGGAACTTTGTCAGTGGTCTCTCACTGGCCTGGGGGCTGGTAGGGTGCACTCTGAGGCCCTCTTCTCCCCTGCAGACTCCAGCCAACTTCACAGAAAGGGCTCTGCTGTGGCTTTTGTCAGCTCCTGCTCTGTGTGCTACAACTTCTTTCTGCCCCTCACTGTAGTTGCCATGGCTTGAAACGGTCTGAGCGGTCCCTTCATTCTCTCACTGTGGCTTCTCCTGCCTTCATGAGCTCCACAGGTCTCTCCTCCTCTTCCACCGAGCTCCAGTGGTTCCTGGTTGGCAGTGTTTGCTTTTTAATAGTTGTAAATTGATCAGTTGTGGGAGAGAGCGGTGCTGGGGACCGTCAATTCCACCATATTGATGATGTCCACCCTCATGATTTATTAGTGAGATCTTAAGTCTGTTTTGTCTGGGCATGAAGCAAAAAACAACTTTAGACCTTGCTAAAATATGAGGAAAGGTAGTGACTACAGGCTGAGATCACAGGGATTTTGTGTAGCTTGGTGTGTTTCATATGCATCCCACATTGACCTCAATCAATGACCAGCAAAAAAATTAAGAGCTTCCCCTCATCTGCCCTTGGGTATTCTTGTACCCTTTCCATGGACGATGAGAGTTCACTGGCTACAGTACTAATTTTACTTGTGCTCTCTGACAAAGGACTATAATTAATTTTAATTGTAGATGTTATAATTTCTGACTTGATATAGCTGAACACTTGGGGCAGAAAAAAAGTTCTTAAATCCCAACTCAGGGTCCAGGTAATGCTCTTCATAATCTCTAGTACTGAGAAACTGTTGATGTGCCAGACAAATGTACTTCCAAAACTTCATGGAAACGTTTCTATTATCTTTTAATTCTATTTTTCCATACACTCTTTGAAGTACCCTCGTATGTGCCCTCTCCCCATTTAATTAAAATTTAAAAAAACCTCTAAGCTGTAAAATGATGTTAGAAAATCCGGTACAGTTCTGGCATTTCTCCAGGTTACTTCAAGTTAATAACGCAGATTTCAAACACAATCCTCATGGTTTGTTGGTCCTGTTTTCAGAGCCCCTTAAACACGTGCTCAGTTGGCTATCGGCTTATCCAGCCTGGTCACATTTCTTCCTCAAAACCCAGTGGGCTAAAGTGACAAAAATAAAATGCCTACAGGGACCAGGAGTTAAAAGCAAATGACTGACTGAAGCAGTTAGGTGTGAGATCATAAAGAAGGTTGGGGACTGTGGCAAGCTACAAGAATATCCTCCTTTGAAAGGGACAGGGGCTATTCAGCTCTCATCAATTGCTGCCAAAAATTAATAAAGGCCAAACATAGCCAGATCTTCTAATTTTGTAATAGAAGCCTCAAATACAAATTTTACATGCACGCTTCCCATATTAATTTTAACAACTACTTAGAAACTTTTTAGTAGTTAATGAATTCTATTTATTTATAATATATACTTTGTGGGCCAATAAAACATACCCAGGAACTAGATCCAGGCTGATGGGCCCCAGTTTGTGACCTCTGTTACATACAAGTGTGTGGCATTAATGTCTTCTGACATTTACCGCTGATGACAATTCAGATGAAATTTATCATCATTTGGTGGGAAGGGGTTCTCAGAAAGAGATTTAAGGAAAATGGAGAAATTTACTAGTTTTTAGAAGTTGGAATATGTGACACACAATAACTTGTAACACAAACAATAGTTTGGTATCTGGCTGTGCCTCCTCTAAGAGTTCAAAAGTTCTGTAGTGAACTATGTGACCCATACCAAGCACCACTCTAGAGACAAAGCTTACAATAGGATGTGAGTAACCACACTACTAAACTTAAATCTTTATGGTATTTATTATTATGCATACTGATTGACTTCTCTTAGTTCTGACAAACGCATTAACATTAAGCCAGTTTCCTTAACTATTCTATTTCAAGATCAAACTACCCATCAATATGGCTTTAATCTTTTTAATTTTTCTTCTCAGAATCTTTTAGGTATATTTTGGGTAGGACAAAAATTGTTTTTCATCTCACTTACAGAGTAGTTTTCTAACAATTACATAGAACATTTAAGTTGCAAATGCAGTGACTCCAAATAGCTAGGCAAATTAGCATAAATACAGAAGTGAAAGCTGTTAGGGTAGTCCTAAATCAAGTCAGGCCACAAGAAGAAATTTTAGTTAACAACAAAAAAATTAAACGTAGACCACTCACAGAATTGGTGTTATAGTTCTTTTGGCCATTGGTGCTTACAGCTATGTATTCTTTCTACTGAGCACAGAGTATTTTGCAAAATTTGGGTGGTCAATATCTACTGGCTAAGCAAATGAATGAATGAGTAGGCTTAGTCTCCTGGCTTTCATGATGCCTTTATCTTAAACACTTCTGCTTGATTAACGTTGCTAAAAAAGCTAATCTTATCATGTGTTCCTCAGCTCAAATACCTTTTCATTGTGTGCAAAGTAACAGTTTGCTTGGCCTGAATACAATGTTGATAAAATTTTGTTTCATTTTTCACTTTTACTATTTCTAAAACAAATTCTCCAGCACCAGCCAAACATATCATTTACCTCATCTCTTCTTAAAATACACACCACATCCCCCTCCCCCCCACAAAACCTTCTTCTGCCTCTCAAACCTGATTAAATCCTCTCCATACTCTTAGGTTCAGCTGGTTCGTCATTTCTTTAATGAAATACTCCTTGGGCACACCAGTTCCCTTTGCTTTTGCTTTTATCTTAATAATAATCAATACCCGGCTCTTGTAAATTCAGATTCCTGGCTTCCCCAATGCCTAATCAATAAACTCTCTACAGGAGTCTGGGACTCTCCCCCAGGGCGTGCTTTTGATGGGAAAGTATAGAAAAATGACTCTTTGAACTCTCCTTTGTCATGTAATCACTGATAGACTTATATTGTTACCGGCCTATTTCCTCTATATTTCTCCTCAATTAGATAATGTGCTCCTGATGCACGGGGACTATATTTATATTTATTCTGTTTCCTACTCCATGCCTAACATTATGTTGATAGTAGATGCTTTAAAAATTCCTGCTATATATATATATATATATATATATGAATCATATATTCATATATATATTCATATATATATATATATATATGAATCATCTGGTAAAATTTTGCTTAGGCAAACTTTTTTTAAAATGCAATTTGCAACATTGGTCCCTACTAGAAGTATTTATGGAGAACAGACACTTTCTAGTTTAAAATGTTCTCTTTTTGGTTTGGTTAGGAAAGGAATAGAAAAATAAATTATACCACTTCAATGTTACAAGTGAAAAGGGCATGTGGGATTACTTAGGAGTAAATTCTAGTTAAGTACTTAATCATCCAAGAGATTCTATATTTAAGCACTGATGTTGGAACAAATTTAAGAAAAAAATCCATCATGAATGTTTAAGTAAGGCAGGAATGTGAAATGAAAAAGTGAGGCCTATGAAACAGGAGCCAGAAATCTTAAATTCTATTATCAGTTTTGATTTTTTTTTTAGTTTAGTGGATGAGACCTTGATTTAATACTAAAGTGTTCTCAATTTTTTTTAACAGTAATTCATTTTATTTTGAAAATTTTTGCTATTGGGTGTCTCAGTGAATTTATTAATCTTCAGAATCCATATGTTTCTTGTATAAGATAAAGAGAAAATAGAAGCTATCTCTGGTTTCTCAAGATGTGAAAGAAGTGAATAATTACTGTTTCCCAACTTGAAATAGAATGAAATTATTTGTTCAACTACTCTGTGGTCCATCGATCGGATCAAAATGATAAAAAATGATAAAAAACAGAAATGGCTGTTTAGAGTATTATAAAAACACACTCATGACTGTCTGGTAAAGGATGAGTGTGTGAGAAGTTAGTTTTTAACTTCCTTATATTGCCTAAGGGAAGGAGAAAATTCCATTTCTAGAGGAAGAAAACCCGACCAAAGTAACTTTTTTTTAGAAGAAACTGAGAGGTAATCTAACCAGAGTTCAAAGCAGCTGGAATATGAGTTTGGTTTAAAGGGAACCCCCAAGGTTTCTGTCCTATTTTCAAAGTGTTTTTGTACGTTGATAACAGCCTACTTTATAAGTATTTTTGTGACAGTAATGGTCTGTGCCACACTAATTTGCATGTGCAGTATGTGGTGCCAACCTAGAATCATTCTCTTCTGACACTTCATGCCCCAGAAATATCAAACCACTTGTAAGTCCCCAAATGTACCATGCTCTTTGAACATTTTGTGTTTTGCAAGTACTTTTTGGAATGCCATACCCAACTTGTATATGTTGCAAACTCCTACTTTTCTAAATTTAGGCTAAAACATCATCACTTTTCACCGTTATTTCTATGTCTCAAGATAAACTTAAGAGCTCCATCCTCTGGGGTCCCATGTGGTACTTGTATCCATCTCTCTGTTTCACCATTAGATTGTAAACAATTCAGGTCAAGAATACAAATAATTTTTTTGAGGGGTGAGGTACCTCTCTTTTCAGTGCCTGTGGCATTGTACTTGCCATATGTTAAGTGATCAGTAAATATACTGTAAATGAGTGGAAATTAGACAATCAACGGTGATCAATAAATTCCTCTTGTAACCAAGAGGCTCTATGATATCTTCCATATTAAAAAAAGAAACTTCCAAAATCATGTAAAACCAATTTTTTTCTAGATGTGGCCTCATTATAGAATTGAATTGAAAACAAATGAGGCCAAATCTAAGGAAAGTTGTTTGATATTTTGTCTTTTTTCTCCAACTCTGATTTTCTAAGCAATTCCCCAATGTCTTTGTGGGTTCTCTTCTTTAAGACCCTACTCTTTTTCATTTTCTAATGTTCTTTTCTACATAAAATCTGAAAAAGTTTATATTCACTTATGTTTATTATGTGATAGACTATAATTTAGTAACTTTCAATGTTACTTTAATTACGTGTAAATAATATAGTCTAATTCATTAGTATGAATTAGTTACAAATTTCCTTTTAATATTCAAATTAATTTAGAGACTTCTGGTTCAAATTGGTGAACTGAATTCATGCCTTTTTATTTTTCCCTCCTAAATCTTTATGAAAACTTCTAATAATAATTTTTAAAATGTCTAAAATTATCACAGTAAGGAAAAAGAAAGATGGACAAGGATTTTAACTTGTTTTAGGAAGATGGAATACAGATAAAACAATAATAACTAATAAAGCAGAGCAGACAACATACAACTTAAAAACCCTATTAGAGGGGTATTGCTAAAAAGAGAGCCAGTCGGTGCTGGTCGGTTGCTAAGTTGATCAGAGTGTGGTGCTAATAGTACTAAGGTCCAGAAAGCAATCCCGGTACTGGCCAGGCCCCCCACCCCCACCCCCAAATAGAGAGCCAATCTGCTACGCAGTACTTTGGAGAAACTCACAATTTGCAGAAATCAGGTACAGTGGCTGATGTTTAAAACAAAGAAGTTAACAGGAGAAATAATGGAGTTTCCCCCCCCCCTTTTTGTTTTAAAGACATCTGATAAAGTGGGCACCATCTATATTTGGGATGAATTGTCTGGGCAAAATGAGAGCCACCATGGCATTCTGACACATGGGGCCTCGTCCCTGCCTACTCATCCTAAAGCAAGGTCTGTCAATTCACAAACCTCACTCACAGACACAGGGCTTCCAGTCAGCTTTGCTAATTCTCCAGTCTTAAACATGATGAACAAAGATCATGGAAATAAATGGGGAAGACCAAGATAGCAGGCAGGAAAATTGACCTCAGAGGAAATAGATCACTCAGAGGACATAAGTATTATTATTATTATTTATGTTATTTATTTATTTATTTCTAATTAGTAGCCTTTTAAAAATTCTACGTCTGTAACACAAGAGACAAATACCCTGAAAAAGGGGCAATCAGATGAGAACAGAGATTGTCTTAGTCTGTTTGGGCTTCTATAGCAAACTATCATAGCCTGGGTGGCTTATAAACAACAGACATTTATTTCTCACAGTTCTGGAGTCTGGGAAGTCCTAAATCAAAGTTCTGGCAGATTCGGTGTCTGGTGAAGGCTCACTTCCTGGTTAATAGATGGCCATCTCCTTGCTCTGTCCTCACATGGCAGAAGGAGTCAGGGAGCTCTTGGAGTTCTCTTTTATGAGGTCACTGACCTCACTCATGATCTAATCACCTCCTAAAGGCTCCACCTCCTAATACCATCCCATTGGGAAGTAGGATTTCAACATATGAATTTTGGGGGTTACAAACATTCAGTCTGTAGCAGAGATTTTCCTAACAAAAATGTTATCGGATATCTGGAGGAAGGGGGTGGAAGAGAGATCCTAGAAAATTGAAAAAAAAGAGATTAAGACCCGTGATGAATATGTTTGTGGCCTTGAATATGGTGATGGTTTTGTGGGCGTATGCTTATCCCAAAACTCATCAATATGTATATATTAAATATGTACAGCTTTTTATGTGTCAATCGTACTTCAATAAAGTCGTTTTAAAAAAAAGGGAGAAAGGAAAAATAAGGCAAGAATCAGAGAGGGTCATTTCAGTGGGTCCAATATTCACCTAATAGGAATTCCAGCAAGAGGTAGATGAGTTCTTTATGACTGTGCAGGTTGTGCAGTTCGCAACTTGTATAGCCATACAAGATGGACCTGGAGAGAGAAATTAGAAACAACACAGAAGAAGAAATGATCAAGAATCATCGGAAGAAAATTTCCCAGAGTTGAAAGTTATGTCCTCAGATTTAAATGGGACATTGGAGGCCTGACAGCATGAATGCAAAGGACAACACTTAAACACACCATCATAAAATTTCAGGGCCTTGAGGATAAAGAGATTATTTTCATTCCTATTATTTGGTTAGAGTATTTTGCCTCCCGAATATAAAAGTCTGAAGATACCAAGTGAGGGTATGAGGAAATGGGAACTATCAAACATTGTTGGTGGAAGTGTAAACTGGAACAATTACGTACTTTGGAGGATATTTTGTCAATATCTGGTAAAGCCAAAGATGCACACAACTACTCAACAATTTCATGTAAATACATATTCCCTGGAGAAAATGCTACCTTTGCTTAAGGAAACATGGCAAGAATATGCTTTGCAACATTGTTTATAACGAGAAAAACACAAATTATTGTTTAATAGTTAAAATTACTATGTACTAACATGGATAACTCTCAAAGACATAATGTTGGACAAAAAGAAGCTAGTTGGAAAGTGATACATTCAGATGATACCATTGATGTATACTTGAAAATCTAAAAAATTGTACTATACATCTTTTGATAGAGAAAGTAGAAAAAAATTCCAGAGATTAAAAAATGCAAAGCAACAATCTAGGTAACCCACAAAGCCCATCAATCAGACTGGCATGTACTTCTCATAGCAATACTGCATGTTGAAAAATATGAGGTGATGCATTAACAGTTCTGAAGGTATATGATTCTAAAAACAGCTTTATTGAGATGTAATTTACATACCTTAAAGCTTACCCATCTTAAGAGAAAAAGTCAGTGATTTTTAGTAAACTTGGTAAATATATAAAATTGTAAAACTATCACCAACCATGCAGTTTTTGAACATTTCCATTACTTTAAAAAGATCCCTAATAATTGTAGTCAATTCTTAGTTCCACCTCCAGCTCCAGATAACCACTAATCAGCTTCTTTCTCCACAGATTTGCCTTTTCTATACATTTTGTATAAATGGATCACACAATATGTAGTCATTTGCATTTAATCTCTTTCACTTAGCTTAATGTATTTGAGATTTATCCATATTGTATCATGTGTCAGGAGCGAGTTCCTTTGTATTTCTGAATGGTATTCTACTGTACAGATATATCACATTTTCTTTTTCCATTCGCCAGTTGATGAATTTGGATTTTTTCCAATTTGGCTATATTGTATAATGCTGTATGAATATTCATATGCCAGTCTTCGTGTGGACAAATCTTTTCATTTCTCTTGGGTAATTAGCAAGCAGGGAATTGATGGGTTGCATGGTAAGTTTCTTTTTAACCTTTTCAGAAATGACCAAACTATTTTCCAAAGTGGCTGTACTATTTTACATTCTCACCAGCAGTGAACAGGGGTTCCAGTTTTTCCACATCCTCAGTAACACTTGTTATTTTGTTTTTTTTGATTATAGTCATGTGAAGTATTTTATTGTGGCTTTTTTTACATTTCCCTAATGACTAATGAGGTTTAAGCATCTTTTTGTGTTTATTAGCCATTTATTTGTCTTCTTTGATAAAATGTCTAATCAATAATTTGCCCATTTTTAAACTGTTTGTCTTCTTATCGAGTTGTGTTTATTATATAATGTGGATCCTAATCCTTTGTGTGATTTACAAATATTTTCTTCCAGTCTGTGGCTTGTTTTTTTATTTTATTAATGGTGTCTTTTGAAGCACAAAAGTTATTAATTTTGGTGAAGCACAACTTACCAATTTTTTATGAATCATAGTTTTACTAGTATATTTAAGAACTCTGTGAAGATTTTCTCCCATACATTCTTCCAGAGGTTTTATAGTTATAGCTCTTATATTTAGATCTTTGATCCATTTAGAGTTAATTTTTGTGTATGGTATAAGATAAGGGTCTCTAAATTAACTTTTTTTGTACATAGAAATTGTTCTAGCACCATTTGGTAAAAAGATTGTGTTTAATTAGATCCCTCCCCAAATTCAAAATTCATATGTTGAAATCCTAACTGTCAGACCTTATTTAGAAATAGGGTCATTGCAGATATAATTAGTTAAGATGAGGTCATACATAGACCCCTACTCCACCATGACCGATGCCCTTAAAAAAGGACTGGGCACAGACTTCATGAATACGACTCCCAAAGCATGGGAAACCAAAGGAAAAATAAACAAATAGGATTATATCAAACTAAAAAGCTTCTGCACAGCAAAAGAAACAATTAACTGAGTTAAAAGACAACTAACAGAATGGGAGAAAATATTTGCAAAATATACATCTGACAAAGGATTAATATCCAGAATATATAAGGAACTGGAACAACTTTACAGCAAAAAAAATAAGTAACCCAATTAAAAAATGGGCAAAGAAAGGAGCTAAATAGGCATTTCTCAAAGGAAGATATACGAATGGCCAACAGACACATGAAAAAATGCTCAATAGCCTTCGGGAAATGCAAATCAAAACCACATTGAGATACTATCTCATCCCATTTAGGATGGCTAATATCCAAAATACTGTGAATGATAAATGCTGGTGAGGTTGCGGAGAAAAAGGAACCCTCCTACACTGTTGGTGGGACTGCAAAATTGTGCAGCCTCTATGGAAAACAGTTTGGAGGTTCCTCAAACAATTGCAGATAGATCTACCATATGACCCAGCTATCCTACTGCTGGGAATATACCCAGAAGAATGGAAATCATCAAGTCGAAGGTATAACTGTTCCCCAATGTTCATTGCAGCACTATTTACAATAGCCAGGAGTTGGAACCAGCCCAAATGTCCATCATCAGATGAGTGGATAAGGAAACTGTGGTATATCTACACAATGGAATACTACTCTGCTATGAAAAAGAATGAAATACTACCATTTGCACCAACATGGATGGACCTAGAGAGAATTATATTAAGTGAAACAAGTCAGGCACAGAAAGAGAAATATCACATGTTCTCACTTATTTGTGGAAGCTAAAAATAAATAAATAAACACACAAACAAATGGGAAAGGAGGGAAGAAGACACAACAATCACAATTTCTTGAAGTTGTTAAGACAAGTAAACAGATATGAGGTTGATGGGAGGGAGGGGGAGAGGGAGGGAGAGGGAGGTTGCGGTAATGGGCCACAATAATCAACCACATTGTATATTGATAAAATAAAATAAAATTTAAAAAAAAGGTATTTGACACAATAAAAGACATTAAAGAAGCAACACAGTAATTAAAAAGATATGAGACATAATTAAATAGCAAAATGGAAAATAGAAATTCAATAATATCAATAGTTACATCAAATGTAAATGGATTGCAAATTTTAATTAAAAATTTTAAAAAATTAAAAAATAAAAAATAAAAATAGAAATAATGAACTATAATAAGAATGTGGGCCATGCATGAATCAATGATGAGTGTGTGTCTTGAGCTAAGAGAACCAGTTCAGGAGGAAAAATTCAAAACAGGATACTTTACAAACATCCTGATGCTGAAACTGTGAATGAGTTGGGAAAGGACTGGAAAGATTCTGACAAGTTGCTACTGATTTTCCTTCATGAGAAAACAAACGATTCACTGAAATAAAGAAAATAAAACTACCCCAAATTCAAAGAGGAAAAGAAGAAAAAAAGTGGGGGGGGGGGATTTGGACACATTCGCTCAGGAAGAACACCATGTGAAGATCAAGGTAGCGATCGGGGTGACACCTCTACAAGCCAAGGAATCCAAAGATTTCCAGAGAACCAGCAGAAGCTGCGGGAAAAGCATGGAAGCAATCCTTCCTCACAGTCCACAGAAGAAACAGTCCTGCCGACATCCTGGTCTTGGATTTCTAGTCTCCAGAACGGAGACAATAAATTTCTGTGGCTTAAGCCACCCAGTCTGTGGTACTTTATTACAACAGACCTAGCAAACTAATATAGACTCGTTATATGAACTTTAACCTAAAATTCCAGTCCTGGCCCAAACTATGAATCAAGGAGGAGAGCTAAACGGGGGTTTGGGGGTGACATGCAAGGGCTCAGATAATTTACGTCCACTAGCCGTTCCTTAGGAGGTTACTGTAGGGCATGTTACAGTAACATGAGGGAGGAAACAAGAAAGAAGAGGACAGGTGATGTAGAAACAGTAAGCTAGGAGAGGAGAGAAAAAGAAAGAGTCCCAGGATGACAGTGAGAGAGCAGGTCTGTAGAGCCATTCATCTGGATTGGAGCAGGAATATAGAGGATCTCAGGAGGGATTCCATAGATTTGTTTATGCTTTTGTTGTTGAGAAAATGTAGCTTTATGATACAAATGGGAGAAAAGAAAAATCCCTCAAGAAACTTGTATTAGTTTGCCAGGACTGTCATAATAAAATATCACAGACTGGGTGGCTTAAACAACAGAAATTCATTTTTTCACAATTCTGAGGCTAGGAGTCTGAGACCAAGGTGCCAGCAGGGATGCTTTCTGTTGAAGGCCTCTCTTTTCAGCTTGTAGATGGCTGTCTTCTTCTGGTATTTTCTCATGGTCTTCTGTTGTGTGTGTCTGTGTCCCAATCTCTTCTTGTAAGGACACTAGTCGTGTTGGATTAGGGCCCACCCATAGGCCTTATTTTAGCTTAATTACCTCTTTAAAGATCCTGTCTTTAAATATAGTCACATTTGAGGTACTGGGGATTAGGAGTTCAGCATATGAATCTGAGAGGAAGCACAAAATAGCCCATAATGAAGCTGAGGGAAGCGGTACGGATCCAGTGGTCTAGCTTTTCAACAAGCTGTTCCTCTTCACATCAGGAAACACTGTGAAATCTCCTCTCTTCCCCCAGGTATGGCAGTGGTTGTTCACTGCGGGGGCAGGTGGTAGGCAGGTATCTTAGGCAGGGCTCTCTGCCTTACTATAGCAGGTTTGGGCTCCCCATGTCATATCTCCTTGGGGACACAACTCTTTTGGTTCACATCTATACATTTGTGGATATTCCCCTTAGCACGGCACTGGCATCAATGGGATTCAGCTGGGAGAGATTAAATCAGTCAATTTCAATTTCAAGGAAACAATAGGAAATGTAAGGACCATGTAGAATTAAATAGGCACTTCTTACTTCAGACAGCTTTTGTAACACAAGAACACAGGCCCACTGTTGCTGTGTCTATTTTCAACGGAAACAGGAAATCTGGATTTTCATGTGGGATTTTCCAAATTTTAAAAGAGATCCACTCATTCAAATTTAAAACGCCATGGAACTAATGCCTTGTGAACCAATGTAAATATATCTGCAGGAGGAATTTGGTCAATTTGTAAGCTTGGCCCTGACTTTAACTGACCCTACTTTAACACATCTGGTAAACATGTCATCATTGTCAAGGAAAATCCATAAAGGTCATCAAGCATGAAGCCACCATTTTATTGGAGCACAAGGAGGAGGCTGGTTAGGCTAAGGTCACAGAGCTACTTAGTGGTAAGCCCTGGTCTAGAACACATGTCTTCTAACTGCATGACCACTGCTCTTTCCTACATATTACATCATTTTCCAGTAATTGACCTAAAGCTGCTTCCCTAATCTTTTCTTTTTCTCTGAATCATTCAATTTGAATGAGCTTCTTCCTTTTCTCTTGGTTTAGGTGCTTTGGAGACTGAGCATAATCCATTCAGTGGACAGTCGTATATTGCCCCGACCACTGAAACTTCTTGATGTTCAACTTGATTAATCACAGAAATTTCACATAACTTTTGGATTCATCATTACTCTCACTGACAAACTGGAAAAATATAGTGATTGCTGAAGAATTGGTCATTCAAAATGTTGTCGCATTATTAGGCTATTAAAATGTGATTATAAAAAGACTTTTTAATTGAAATATGATTAAGGAAAGTCACCTTATGAGTTAGAGTTCCTTTTTGAATTGCAGAACACTTTGTTTAAATAAAATTTTAGCTCCTGTCATGAGAAAAAAATAAAGCTATTTCAAGAGACTCCTAGAAACTTACAGATGATTATAAATCTACAGCTTAAATACAACTTGCCCTCAATATTGCATATGTTAATCATTAACATGTTAACAATTAATATTTACTGATGTGTTAATATCTAATACATTTAAAATTGTTTTTCTGTAAAGGACTAGGTAAAATAGAATTCTGCCTAATTTTAATATAAAACATTAAATTCTGGCAATTAAAATGATTTTCAATAAGCTATGCCCCATGGATGCCTTTAATCAACTTTCTTTGGAAGGTTTTTCTTAAAGTTTTATCTACTGTATCAGACTACTGGTCTGGCAGGAGGTTCTAGGGTATCTTTAGGTTACTCTTGTGTACCCTAGCTTCTATAGCCCTCATTTTGCCACAGCTATAGCTATTTGAACCTTATCACAAGCTCATATCACTACCTTTAGGACCAATCCTGTCCTTAAATAGGATATATTAAATCACATTAGGTAGTCTAACAGTCTAGAACTTGTCAGCTCTTTTCTTACCTTGCTAATGAGCCAGATTTTGCCTTATCCCCAGTTCTAATATTTTTTTCCCTAAAATGTATGTAACATGACATGCATAGAGAAAAGTGCACAGATCATAAGTGCTCAATCAATTGCCTCACAGTGAACACACTCAATAGCCATCACTTGGTTAAGACACAGAATATAAACAGCACCCCAGAAACCTGCTCTGTGCTTCCCACCAACCACTCTCTACTCCCTTCTTTCCAAAGATTATACAATTCTGTCTTCTGTTGTCTGTTTTTGAATTTTGTGTACAGGGAATCAAATGGTACATGTTATCTCGTGCCCGGTTTCTTATACTCCACACTGTATGTAAGATTCAACCAAGTTTTGCATATAGCAGCAGTTCATTCTTTTTCATTGTTGTGTAGAATTTCATCATACACATATACTGTAATTTATTTACCTAATCTACTGGTGATATACATTTCCCCCCAGATTTTGGCTCTTGTAAGTAATGCTTTTCTGAACATTTTTGTGTATGCCTTTGCTGTGTATCAGCATGCATTTTTGTTGGGTATACGTGTAGGAGAAGTTAAGCTGTTGGATCTCAGGGTATGCATGCACTCCACTGTAGCTGATGATGCCAAAGTTTCCCAACACAGTTGTATCAGTTTACATTCACAGTTTGTGGGACTTCTCATTTCTTCTTATCCTTACCCAAAATGGTATTGTCTTTTAAATTTGATCCCTTGGGCATACCATGTTATCTCATTGCCATTGTAATTTGCATTGCCCTGGGGGCTAATGAATTTGTCCCCTTTTCAAATATTTGTTGATCATTAAGTTCTAATTTTTTAAAGTGTCTGTTCAAGTCTCTTGTCCACTTTTCCATTAGGTTGTCTATTTTTATTAATGTGCAGGGGTTCTTTATATATTATGGATACAAATTTTAGTCAATTATGTCAATTATAAATATCCTCTCCTACTCTTTGGTTTGCTATTTCATGACTTTAATGGTATTACGTTGAAAAGCAGAAAGTTAACAAAGCACAGTTTTTTGATTACTTTTTTTTATTCAGAGTACTTTCTATATCCTGTTTAAGAGATATTTCCATATCTCAAAGTCATGAATATTTTCCTATGCTATCTTCTAGTAGCTTTATTGTTTTATCTTTCATAAATAGATTATAGTTCACCTGAAATTAATTTTTATGGATGATGGGAGTTATGGGAAAAGGTGTACTTTTTTTCATTATGGCTATCCACCTGACCTAGCACCATTTATTGAAAGGACTGAGCTAGCCCCCACTGTTGCACGTGTGTGTTTAAAGAGTATTAGCGTAAATGAAAATGTTTTCTTATGACATACTTTATGACTTGATCATTTTTAGTGGTCACAAGTAAATGCAAATGCATTTGAAGTTTTATTTGTTATACTACAATTGAGTTATATCTCATGAGAAAAGCGGAGGGAAAAAAGGCAGATAAGGTTAAGAAAATTAGAAATGGGAGAAGGCTGAAACACACATGTAAGGGAACCCAGGGACAAGCAAGCAGGTCAGAGCTCCCTAGATTTGCTCTCAGAAAAATAGAAAAGAGAAAGTACAGCCTACGTGAAAGCCTAGGTCATGATCACAGGAAGGATTTACTAAGTTTGAACACATCCAGAGCTCAAGAGTGGTGACACAGGTAACAGTAATTTAGCACAATTTAAACCTGAGACCGAAGAACCCATAAGTCACTAGAATAGACTACAGGGGACTTAAAGTTATGTTACTAAAGCAGGTGAGGATAACAGTTCCCGGTGAGGGTGGTTTAGGTGTGAAAACAATGATTCACTGCTGTGTAAATGTATCACACGTTCTCCAGCCCCCATTCTGAAAGTCCTCCTCATAATAACTAAAGAGGAATTGTACCCATGAGAGATTTACAGATTCTAGTAGCTCACACTTAAGTGGACGACAGAAAGACATTGGAGAGTGAAAGTATCAAGAGTTTCACTTGATACTTTTCACTTTCAAAAAAGGAAGTGTCAGCTTCTGCCTCTGGCTGGAGGTCATGAAAAGAGGATGAAGAAGTTTGCAGTGAGGCAAATGTAGGAACGGCACAGGGAGGGCTCTTATTTCATTGCAGACATAGCCATAATCATGTGCCAATTCTACATCAGTTTATTAGGAATAATTCTTTACTTAGCTCATTTGTAGACATCTGATTTGCTAGGAGCACTTGGTGAGCACATATGGATGGCCAGCTATTGACAGAGCTTTCAGGTAAGGGGAAAAACTTCATTGCCTTCCGTGTTTCTGCCGAAAATGTGTTTCCAGGCTCATAATAAATGATATTTGATTTGAGACACTCTGAAATGCTCTTGGTGTTAATCCAAAGACATTACAGAGTAAGCACGAAGCATGAAGCATGTTATCTCTGTCTGCTCAAGTTCTGAATTAATAGTTGAACTGTTTTGTAGTTCAATTATTGGAATTGTGAACCACTTGAGAGCTTTTGTCATGTATGTAATCCAATCTAATGTACCTAATAGTGCTTGGAATATATGGATATTTAATATATGCTTTTTGACTGATTACAAGTAAAACCTTTAGCAAAATGCTGTAATATTCACTAAAACTGAGTGGTATTGAATTGGGATGGCAGGGTGAAAGAACACTAAAAAATCACAAAGTCTTCACAATGTTGTCCCCTTGGTGATTATAATAACCACTGCAAAGCAGACACACAGAAAAGAAGAGGACCTATACCTAATAATAGCTTCTGATTTCAGCAGTCCAAACCTTTATCTTCTCAGTTTGCATCTGGCCTGTCTGAAGTAATGTAAACATTCTCCTGTAATCCCTCATAGTTCTAGCAGCCTCTGATTTCTTGAGGGAAAATTCTGGTACTTTTTCAAGTCCTGAAATCCGTGTCCTTTCTCCATCAGTGATCTTTGGTGGTTCAGCATCTTTCTATCAAGCTAGTTAGGTTTTATTAGTCACCATGTGTTTTGGTGTAGTACATTTTGCATCTTCAGAGAAATGCCAATCCTATTTCAGAATCAGAAAATGACTGGAAATTGTTTTTGAGACTAGACAGTATTCTTTAACATGTATGAAGAGAGTTGAGCTTAACCTTACAATCGTTAGCATTCTGTCAGTATGAATTCTGGGGTTCTGTGAAAAATTTTGCAGCTGACCAGTGTATTTCCCACACCCCATATTCCCCAGTATCCTTATTGTAGTCAAGTAAACCTTCCTCTCCTGGGTACATGAGTATAATGTTGGGAAATAGTTGCATACAAAACCATCTCTAGGTCTTAGGAGGTGCTTTGAGAATATACTTGGATTTTATGTCCTTCTAGATATTCTCATATCATCAGGTTAGCTCAACAGACATTATTGAATTCTCTCACATGTGGGACATTAACCCAAGTGCTGGGAATACAAAGATGAGTAGTTCCTGTTGTCAAAGAGGTAACAATCTAATGCAATGGTCCCCAACCCTGGAGCATGCTACCCACGAGGGGAGCCTTAAAACATACCAATACCTGGGCAGCTACCTCAAGAATCTTTTAAAATAACTCTTGGGCACTGGTATCTTTTTTGAATCCTTCCCACATGATTCCAATATACAATGAAGACTAACCTATCTAATAGGTAAACTAATAAAAAGTTAACATTTATTGAGGATGCTTTATACCAGGCACTCTTCTCGTATTTTATATTTTTTAATCCTTCCAACAACCCAATAAGGTAAATATATCATTACCTCTATTTTATTTATTTTTGACTAAAGTTTAAGCCTCCATTTTGTGAATGAGGAAATGAGGCAGGGTAAGGTTTAATGACACAGCTGAGGCCACACAGCTCATATGTGGGAGAAACAAGAATCAAGGCACATTCTGCTTTAAGTCACCTGCCTGACAATGATTTAATCTGATAAACTCTTTCATGGTGGCAGTTTGTAAAACACAATGAGGGAAGAGAGGTCAGAGCTGTTGATTCTGACCATGGTTGAAGGTGAAGAATATTTTATAGTGGAGGAACTGTTTGAACTTAACTTTAAATGAAGAGTAGGATTTATAGGCAGCGCAAGGAGGCAGAGAGGACAATTCAAAGAGAATGAATGTTCTCTACAAAAGCACTCAGAAGATGAGCATGGAATATTCCAGAAATGTACTCTGTCTTTTGCATTGCATTCTATGGTCCCTTTAAACCCTTTATGTATGAACTATTCTCAGCATCCCAGCCTGCCTGAAAAAGTACGCTTTTCCTCAGTGTTTTCAATTCCTTCACTTTGTATCTCAAGCTATAAGGATACATTTTCACCACATTAAACTAAAAGGAGTGAAAGAATAGGTAGGACACTCGGTGGTTGTCTCGCTTGTGTCATTCAAACACCTGACTGTTCTCGGTACTTGGCTCTTAGGAGGAGGAGCCACTTCTTAACCCTCTCCACAGTGTTGATAAAGGGGCGGGTTTGACTTGAGGTACGACAGAGCCTCCATAACTGGAACTGTAAGTTTTCATTATTTTAGCTAAATCAACGTAATAGAAATACATTGTTGATCTTCATACTCATCCTTGCTGGAGAGCCTTTTGCTCTTGGAATGTCATATTTATGGAATGAGCAGTACGTAGACTAGCAGGATGCACATCAGATTCTGAGGGGGGTTGACCTCTGCGTGTCTCGTCTAGGTTGCATCGGCATGTGAATCGATGCATCCAGAGAGCTTTCTAGGTAAATCGAGCAAAGTTCCAAAGGTTTGGGTAGGGCCGCCGTAGGCATGCTGATGGCATAGATACTAAGACTCTGATGTAAGCAATTGGTGCCCAACGAATTCCTTGTAACGTAGGGTGGATCCTTGGTGCTGACATGGCCCTCGAGGCATAACACGCTATAAAGGCTGTGAACCTGTGTTCTGGGTTCTCTGACATAGCCAAGTCCTCACTTAACCTGGGCTGCACTGATCACCTCTCTTGACCACTGAACCTGGGGAGCACCTTGCTGAGGGACAATGGAAAACACTGGAAGCCATGTGTTTCCATTGTAATCCCGATTTAAGGTGTGGCTATAATTTTTGGTGAAAGCCATTGAGAAAACAACCTCAAAACCCAGTCTGAGGTGTCATTCCTGCCAACCAATCCTATTATTTTTTCCCCTCTGTTACTTTGCTATTTCAAGCAAAATATTTTCTCTTGTTTTGTTTTCCTAGATGATAAGTGAGTTGTGTGTGTGTTGGGTGTACTGTCTTGACAACCAAATAGTGTCATATTCAAACATTTATTAAAATAATGAACTTATTGTAGCCTTCCTTGACAGATGAGAGATGCTGTCAGTGAAGTTGTTTAGCTGAGGAATCAGCCTCGGGATCCATGGGATTCTAGTGCCATCTGCTGGTCACATTGAGGACTCCCACCATCACTTTCTTGGCCAACTCCTGGTCTTACCCTGTAACAAAAGACAAACCGGATCCCACAGTTAGGAGAGCGACCTCTTGTGAACAAGCCTTGGAATTTTTCTTTTAATTGAGGTGTATAAAGGCTCACAATGCCATTGAGGCAATTTATAACTGCAAGGAAAAGGTAAGAGTGTAAATATTGAGCATATTCAAACTTGTCAGTGACGTTCCACTCTTCACTGTGGAGACAGACCCCACAGATGTACAGAAATAGATTTTGATGATTATAGACTCTTTCATGGATTTATCATTTTGCATTCATGTGTTGTTTTATATTGAATTGTTACATAATTTAGTGGTAAGAGCATAGGCTCTAGAGTCAGATCTGGATTAAAACAGACTTTGCTACTTACTAAGTTTTTGCCTTGAGCAAGTTACTTAACTTCATGTGCCTTAACTTCCTTGGCTTAAAATGGGAATAACTGTACCTACATCACAGAGGTTAGAACAATGTCTGATGCAAAGTAAAACATTTTACAACTATTTTTATTAAATTAGCTGTGTTAGTTAGGGTTCTCCAGACAGACAGAATCAATGAGATGTGTTATAAGTATAAGGGAAGGGATTTATTATGGGAATTAGCTCACACAGTTGTGAAGAAAAGTCCCACAATAGGTCATCTGCAAACAGGATGCAGGTAGAGTGGCTCAGTCCAAGACTGAAGGCCTCAAAACCAGGGAAGCGCATGGGTCCTTGATATAAGTCCCAGAACCCAAAAGTGGAAGAGTCTTGAGCTCTGAAATCCACGGACAGGAGAGAAGAGTGTATCCCAGCTCTATTGGACAGAGAGAGATTTGCCATTTTTCTCTTTTTTTTTGTTCTCTCTGGGCCCCCAGCCGATTGGATGGTTCCCGCCCACATTGAGGGTGGGTCTTTCCCACCCAGTCAACTCAGGCTCTCATGCTAATCTCTGCTGGAAACACCCTCATGGACAAAACTAAAAAAGATAGCTTTACCAGGTTTCTTGGCATTCCTTAACATAATCAAGTTGACACCTAGAATTAACCTTCACATTGGCTATTTTTATTAAAACAAAATAAACAAAAGTCGTAGTTTATATCATTCTGGGATAAGATTAGTCTCTGGGCCATCTCTTTGTTGGGAAAAAGCTGAGGACAAATGACTCTTGTTCCAAGGACGGGGGAGAGGTTCCGTAAAAGGGGGAATAGGAACTTGTGCTCATGGCCTCAAGAATCTGGATGGAGACCATGGAGACAAAGGTCTTCTAGGGATGTGAGTGGGCTGGTCATGGCTCGAACAGGGAATCCAGTTTTTTTGAGCAGATATGTAGTCATGAGGATGGCATTAGATTAATGAGGTAGATCAGTAGGAGGAGATAGGAAGGTCCGTAATAAAATGCCATGTAGTCACTGGATATTGGCCATGGCTGGAGGTCCTCAGATATTTGTAATATATCAATTTAAGAAAATATTTACTGACTTTCTGCTCTGATAAGGAGGTTTCAGCTCACTATTTTAGTGTCTTGCTTGTAGTGGGTGTAGACTGGCAGTGTTATTTGGTTTGTACAATATTGGGGAAAAAAAGTTTGAGCCAAAATTTAAAGGATCAAGTATAAACATAAAAAAAATAGATTTTCCTGCTTCTCTTGAAAAATCATCAAACATTCAAAGCTGAATTTATGTTCTATTATGGCAACAGTTGGCTTGACCTATCCCTGTCACTCATTCAGATTTCCAATTTTCCCCAGACTCCACTGCTCCTTATTGCCCTTCAGTACTGAGGCTGAGTATAAATGGCCATTTATCCTTACCTGTCTCTCTCTTTCTTTTCTTATAGCAGACAAAATATTTCTAAAGTTGGTTAGAAGGTGAATGCTAAGAGGTATCAAAACCAGCTGAGCTTTCAGCAACCTTGCAAGGCTGAGCGGGTAAACATTGAAGTTTGGGGACTGTCAAGACAGCTGAGACTTGAGGGTACAAAATCCGAGAGAGAGAGAGAGAGAGAGAGGAAATGAAGAGAAGTCAGCCCAATGCTGGGCACCAGTTTTGTCCTTGGGACGCTTGCTGATTTTGAAGCTGAACAAGGTTAGAAGAGAAGAAATTGAGCAGAAAATGGTTGAAATGCAGAGTGGGAGTATTTGGCAACCTCACATCACTGAGGTAAGGAGATAAAAATTGGAGACAAGGAGGAGGTGTTCTAGTTAAAACCTCATCATTTGTTTGGGGGGCTAAAACCTAGGAGTGGGTACAACTTGGAGGAAGGTCAATCTTAAAAAGATTGCAAGGAGGTTTCAAATCTATATGTACTGGGGGTACTGAGGTGATCTATGCCCACACCTGCTACCTGCCAGAGAATAAGGGGAATCCTCTTGGGAGAAGGTAACATTGGGCTAGTGGGTTAGCTCGCTCGGTGGAACGTGGTGCTGATAACACCAAGGTCAAGGGTTTGGATCCCCGAACCAGCCAGCCACCAGAAAAAAAAAAAAAAAAAAAAAAAAAAAGATGACATTATCCAGAGCCTCGGCAAGCTTTCATATACAATGCCTGACATCCAATGAAAAGTTACTAAGTATTGTCTTTCAAGAAACAGTATCGAGAGAGACTGGATCTGTAAGTGACAGATGTCAGAGCTATTAGACACAGACTTTAAAATGATTATGATTAATATGTTCAATACAATGAAAAATTTCACCAGAATTAAAAACAATGTTAGGTGGACTTTTAAAATAGAAGCATAACTTACATGGAAAAAAAGGGTACACATCGTTAAGTGAGAAATTTACAATAATGACATTTTATGAGTGCACACACCTTTTTACCAGCATGAAGATCAACATGTAGACTATGTCACGGAGCCCAGAGGGCTCCCTCTGTGCCCTGCCTCACCAAGGGAACCATGATTCTCACTGGTATCACCTCGGGTTAGTTCTGCCTGTTTTGAAACTTTATTTAAGTGGAGTCATACGGCACGTTGTCTTCTGCTTTTGACTTCTTTCACTCAACATTTTGTCTGTGAGGTTCATCTGTGTTGTTGTGTGCGCCAGTAGATAGTTCTTTTTCATAACTGTGCAGAATATACCGCACATTCTTTGTATTAATATTGCACATATTTACCAATTTTACTCTTGGTGGACTTTTGGGTTGTTTCCAATTTGGGGATGCTTTAAATAAAGCTTCTGTAAGCATTCTTGTACATGTCCTTTGGTGGACAGAAATACTCATTTCTGCTCAGTATATACCCAGAAGTGGAACTGTTGGGTCATAGGAAATAGGTAGATTTAACTTTAGAAAGTACTGCCAAACATTTTTCCAAACGGGTTGTACCAATTTACACTTTCAGGAGCCATAGAAGAGAGTTCTAGATGCTTCATCTTCTTACGCAAATTTGTTGTCCGTCTTTTTAACTCTAGCCATTCTATAAGGTAGGTAATGGTACTGGGTTGGCATTTTAGTTTGGATTTCTATGGTGACTAATGAGTGTCAGCCCTTTTTCATGTTTTATTTATTTATTTAATTGGTACATTGTAACTGTACATTCTTATGGGGTACAATCTGATGTTTCGATACGTGTAAAGGTTGTATAATGATCGGGTCAGGGTAGTTAATGTAAACACCACCTCATGCATTTATCATTTCTTTGTGGCAAAAACATTCAAAAGTCTCTCCTCTAGCTATTAATATAATACACAAAAGTAACTGCTAACCACAGTCACCCTGCTGTGCGATAGACCACCAGCACTTACTCCTCCCGTCTAGTTG
Source organism: Cynocephalus volans (assembly GCF_027409185.1). Taxonomy (NCBI): domain Eukaryota; kingdom Metazoa; phylum Chordata; class Mammalia; order Dermoptera; family Cynocephalidae; genus Cynocephalus; species Cynocephalus volans. The sequence continues at coordinate 153,103,633 of NC_084464.1, read as the reverse complement.
TAATTTGTACCTGTTGACTAACTCCCCTTGCTTTCCTTTTGCCCCTCTTCTCCCCAGTCTCTGGTAACCACAGTTCTCTCTGTCTTTATAATATCACTTTTTTTTAAAAAAACATTTCATGTATGGGTGAGATCATGTGGTATTTGTGTTTCTGTGCCTGGCTTATCTCACTTAACAGAATGACCTCCAAGTCCATCCATGTTGCTGCAAATGACGGGATTTCATTCTTTTTTATGGCTGATTAGTATTCCATTGTGTGTATTTAACACAATTTTTTAGTTTACTCATCCAGCGTTGGACACTTCGGTGGGTTCCATATCTTGGCTATTGTAAATTGTGATGCAGTAAACGTGGGAGTGCAGATAGCTCTTCCACATACTAACTTCATTTCCTTTGGGTATATACCCAGAGTGGGAATGCTGGATCATACGGTAGTTCTGTTTTTAATTTTTTGAGGAAGCTCCACACTGTTTTCCACAATGGCTGTACTAGTTCACACTCCCACCAACAGTGTGCAACTGCTCCTTTTTCTCCATGTCCTCGCCAACACTTGTTTTCCTTTGTCTTTCTGATAAATAGCCGTTCTAACTGGAGTGAGATGGTGTCTCATTGTTATTTTGATTGGCATTTCTCTGATGATTAGTAATAGTAAGCATTTTTTCATATTCCTATCACCCATTTGTATGTCTTCATTTGAGAAATATCTATTAAGATCCTTTGCCCATTTCTTAATTGGGTTATTAGTTTTTTGCTGTTGTGTTAAGTTCCTTACATATTCTTGGTATTAATCCCTTGTCAGATGTATAGTTTGTAAATATTTTCTCCCATTCTGTAGGTTTTCTCTTCACTTTCTTAAGTGTTTCCTTTGTTGTGCAAAAGCTTTTAAGTTGATGTAATCTCACTTGTCTAGTTTTGCTTTTATTGCTGGGGCTTTTGAAATCTTATTTAAAAATCCTTGCCCAGCCCCATGTTGTGCATCATTTCCTCTATGCTTTCTTCTAGTAGTTTTATAGTTTTGGGTTTTACATTTAAGTCTTCAATCCATTTTGAGTTGTTTTTTTATATGGTGAGGTATGGTCTATTCTCATTCTTCTGCATGTGGATATCTAGTTTTCCCAGCACCATTTACTGAAGAGACTGTCTTATCCCCAATTGTATTCTTGGCAGCTTTGTCAAAGATAAGTTGGCTGTAGGTGCATGAATTTATCTCTGTGCTCTCTATTCTGTTCCATTGGTCTAGTGTCTGTTTTTTGTGCCAGTACCATGCAGTTTTGGTGACTATAGCTTTGTACTATAATTTGAAGTCAGGTAGTGCGATGCCTCCAGCTTTGTTCATTTTTCTCAGGATTTCTTTGGCTATTCAGGGTCTTTTTTGGTTCCATATGAATTTTTGGATTGTTTTTTCTGTTTCAGTGAAGAATGTCATTGGTATTTTGATAGGAATTGCATTAAATTTGTAGATTGCTTTGGGTAAAATAGCCATTTTATCAGTATCAATTCTTCTAATCCATGAACATGGGACATCTTTCCATTTGTTTATGCCCTCTTCAATTTCTTTCTTCAAAATTTTATAATTTTCATTGTAGATGTCTTTCACCTCCTTTGTTAAGGTTATTCCTAGGTATCTAATTTTTTTTGTAGTTACTGTAAAAGGAATTGTTTTCTTGATTTCTTTTTCAGATAGCTCGCTATTAGTATATAGAAATGCTACTGATTTTTGTATGTTGATTTTGTATCACGAAATTTTGCTGAATTCATTTGTTAGTTCTAACAGTTTTTTGGTTGAGTCTTTAGGGTTTTCTGTATGTAAGATCATGTTTTCTGCAAACAGGGACAGTTTGACTTCCTCATTTCCAATTTGGATGCCTTTTATTTTTTTCTCTTCTCTAATTGCTCTGGCTAGAACTTCCAGTATTATGTTGAATAGAAGTGGTGAAAGTGGGCATCCTTGTCTTGTTCCTGATCTAGGAGGGAACGAATTCAGCTTTTCCCGATTCAGTATGATAGTAGCTGTAGGTTTGGCATATATGGGCTTTATTATATTGAGGTATGTACCTTCAATACCTGGTTTGTTAGAAGTTTTTATCATGAAGTAATGTTAAATTTTGTCAAATGCCTTTTCTGCATCAATTGAAATGATCATATGGTTTTTTATCTTTCTGTTAATGTGGTATATCACATTTATTGATTTGCTTGTGTTAAAACATCCTTGCGTCCCTGGGATAAATCCCACTTGATCATAGTGAATGATCTGTTTAATGTGCTGTTGGATTCAGTTTTGTAGTATCTTGTTGAGAATTTTCTCATCTATGTTCACTAGAGACATTGGCCTGCAATTCTCTTTTTTTGTTGTGTCCTTGTCTGATTTTGGAATCAGAGTAATGGTGACCTTATAAAATGAGTAGGGAAGTATTCCCTCCTCCTCATTTTTTGAAATAATCTGAAGAAAATTGGTATTAGTTCTTTTTTGAATGTTTGGTAGAATTCAGCGGTGAAGCTATCAGGTCCTGGGCTTTTCTTTAATGGAAGACTTTGTATTACTGATTCAGTTTCCTCAGTGTTATTGGTCTGGCTTTTTCATGTTTATTGTCATTTTAATATCCTTTTTGTAAAGTGTCTAATCAAGTCTTTTGACCATTAAAAACTCTTGATTAACTGTCTTTTTCTTATTGATTTGTAGGAGTTCTTACATATTCCTGATATGAGCCTTTTGTTAGTTACATGTATTGCAAATATATATTCTTTCATTCTGTGCCCTGCTATTTTACTTTCTTAATATTAATGAATATCAATTTATCAATCTCTTATGGTTGATGCTTTCTGTGTGCTATTTAAGAGATATTTTCTTATCTTGAGGTCACAAAGATATTCACTTATGTTTTCTTCTAGAAATCTGTTTACTTAGGTCTGTAACTTATCCCAATATTTTTTTGTGTGCATGACATTACACAGAGACAAGGTTGTTTTTGTCATGTGGATATCCAGCCACTCATCTTCATTTATTCTAAGACCATCCTTTCTTTACTAAATTACAAAGGAGTCAGAGGACCATTTATGTTTGGATTGTTTCTGCACTCTATTTAATTCCACTGGGGAGCGAAACAAGTGATCCATCCCTGTGCTGATCCCTCTCTGTCTTAATTACTGATGCTTTATCTTCTTAAGTTTTGACTTCTGAGATGCGTAAGTCCTTCAGCTTTCTCCTCCTCCTCCTGTTCTCATCTTCCCCCTCCTCCTCCCCTCCCTCCTTACATTGATTAACTCTCAGATGTTAAACCAATCTTGCACTCCTGAAATAAACCACACTTGATTATAATTTATTATTTGTTTTAATGTATTGTGAATTTGATATTCTAATATTTCACTTAGGATTTTTATTTATGTCTATGTTTTTGAGGGATATCGATAGGTACTTTTCTTTTCTTGTTATGACCTCATCAGGTTTTGGTATGAAAGTTATGCTGGTCTCAAGAAATGAGTTGAGAAGGGTTCCTCTTTTTTTTTTTATTATATCAAAGAGTGTGTGTATAATTGGTATTATTTCTTCCTCAAATGTTTGACAGAATTCATCAGGGAAGCCATCTGGGGCTGGAGTTTTCTTTATGGGAAGATTTTTAATTATTCATTCAATTTCTTTAATAGATATAAGACTATTCAGATTTCCCATGTTTTCCTAAACTAATTTTGGTAAGATTTATTTTGCTGAGAAATTTGTCCATTTCATTTAAATGTTCAACTTTATTGGCATAAAGTTGTCCATAATATCCTTTAATTATATATATTTTACATCGTATGTGTTTATGGGGTACAGTTGTGTTGTTTCAATCCATGCATATATCGTATAATGATCCAATCAGAACAGTTAGCATATCTATACATAAACATTTATCATTTCTTTGTGATTATAACATTCAATATCCTCTTTTCTGGCTATCTTGAGACGTACAATACAATATTACCAGCTATTGTCACCCTGGAGCACTGGAACTTACTCTTCCTATCTAACCGTAACTTGGTAACTTTGTACCAGTCTACAAACTTTCTTCATCCTCTGACCTTCTTTCTCTGACTCTGGTAACCACTATTCTATTCTCTATTTCTCTCTCTCTTTTTTTCCTTTTTCTTTTTCTTAATTGATTCATGATAATTATACATATTTATAGAGTACAATAGGATGTTTGGATATATTCATGCTGTGTGCGGTGATCATATCAGGGCACTTAGTATTTCCATAACCTCAAACATTTGTCACCTCTTTGTGTGGGGGAACATTTAACATCATCTCAATTAGCTCGTCAAAGATACACAGTACTTTGCTGTTGACTGTAGTTTCCCTATATTACTATAGAACACTAGATCTTATTCTTCCTATCTCTGTAAAATTTTGTATCTGCTGACCACCCTTTCCCCATCTCTCACTTCCCCTCCCCTCTCCTTCCAGTCTCTAGTAACCACTATTCTACTCTCTACTTCTATGAGATCAACTTTTTTTTAGCTTCCACGAGTGAGTGAAAGCATGTAGTATTTCTCTTTTTGTGCCTGGTTTATTTCACTTAACATAATTTTCTCCAAGCTCATCCATGTTGCTGCAAATGGCAGAATTTCATTCTTTTTTATGGCCAAGTAGTATTCCACTGTGTATATATACCACATTTTCTTTATCCAGTCATCTGTTGAATGACATGCGGTTTGGTTCCAAATCTTGGCTGTTGTAAATAGAGCTGTGATAAACATGGGAGTGCAGGTAATCCCTTCAACATGATGATTTCCATTCCTTTGGGTGTATACCCAGCAGTGGGATTGCTGGATCATACGGCAGTTCTATCTGTAGTTGTTTGAGGAACTTCCATACCGTTTTCCATAATGGCTGCACTAATTTACACTCCCACTGACAATGTATAAGAGTTCTCCTTTCTCTGCATTTTCACCAGCATTTGTTACTTTCTGCCTTTTATTATATTTTTAATGAAGTAGAATCTGCAGTTATGTTTTCCTTTTATTCTTTGCATAAATTGTCTATGCCTTCCTTCTTTTTTCCTCAATCAGTTTTCCCAAGAGTTTGTCACTTTTCTTAATCTACCCAAAAAACAACCTTTTGGTTCTCTCAATTCTCTTTGTTATATATATATATTTTATGTATTTGTCTTTATTACTAACTTTTTAGCTTTCTTTAGGTTTATTTGCTGCTCTTTATCCAATTTCTTGAGATGAATGCTCAGCTCATTGTTTTTCAACTTAATTTCTTTCCAATATCTAAAGGCCATGTGTCCTATAAGTACTATGCAATTTTAATATAGGTTTTGATATGATTTTTATTATCATGAAGTGAAAATATTTTCCAATTTCCTTTGTCAATTCATCTTTGAGTCACTGGTTATTCTGAAGCGTCTCTCTTAATTTTTAATAGATGATGATCTTTTACATATTGTTATTGATTTCCGTCTTAATTTCATTTTAGTCAGAGAATATAGTCTGTATATGTTGGTACTAGCTTTAGAACTAAAAGTATGACTTCATTTTTTTGATAAGTGTTTTGTATATGCTGGATGATTTGTTGATTAGGCCACACAGACACACAGCACTGTTACTTGTAGTGGGTTTCACTGTAGTGAGCTTCATAGACAGTCTTTGCTATGAAGAAGTTGCAAGTCTCGATGTGTTGTCTAATCCCTTTGTGACTTGGCTTCCTTGTCAGTGCCATGTGGCAGCCTGACTCCTTAATCTCCAACCACCTTTTCAGACCCTATAATCTATAGACTATATTGTTCTATTTTTCATGAACCTGTATGTGCTCAAAAGGCAAAAAAAGTAACTTAAAAATTAGCAAATCAACTAATGTTTACAGCAGCACTATTTACAATAGCCAAAAAGTGAAAGCAACCCAAAGGTCTATCAACAGATGAATGGATAAACACAGGTGGTATATCCATACAATGGAATATTACTTAACCTTAAAAAGGGAGGAAATTCTGCCACATGGTATATTGTGATGAACCTTGAGAACATTATACTAATTGAAATAAGCCAGTCACATAAAAGACAAACATTGTATGATCACACTCATATGAGATACCCAGGGCAGTCAAATTCGTAGAGGCAGAAAGTAGAATGAAGGTTGCCAGGAGCTGGGGGCAGGAGGAAATAGGGAGTTAGTGTTTAAGGGGTATGGAGTTTCAGTTTGAGACGATGAAAAAGTTCTGAAGATGGATGTTGATGATGGTTGCACAACAGTGTGAATGAGCTTAATGCTACTACACTGTACACTAAAAATGGTTTAAAAAGAGGCAATGGAATATTTGCATGAAGGACTCGATAATAATCTGAAGTGAAAAAAAATTAATAAATAAGTAGTAAGTCTTTTAACAAAGACTAAATGAATATAATCAGATTTTATTGTACTATAACATAATATTTTCAAAATAATCTTGGTATGTGCATATCCAACAATCTAAACCCATTATTAAGTACACTATCACGAGGAGGTAGTGGTCATGGAGAAAGTTTTGGGGCCAGGAAAGCGTCCTCAAATCACATTGCTAAGTGGGGGAGGAAGGACAACCTTTAAGAAAAAAAACCTGCCATCTTCCTCAGAAACTTTACCTCTAAGATAAAGTTACTAACAATTCCCATTTTATAGATGAGGCCAGCAGAGGTTTGGTATTACCCAAGGGCACACGACATATAACTCAACTCCCAAAGGGAAAGACACGCTCTACTTTATTTTTTATGTTTAGTGTCTGCTACTAGAAGGTGGTTGGTGAATAATTATCAAGTGAATAAATGAGATAGGATGTAAACCCAGATTTATCTGACTTCAAAGTTCATGTTCTTTTCAAAAGCAACTCTTACTCTTAGGCCCATGTAACCGAATTCGGGGCTGGAAAGCCTCGATATAGAGTCCTGGTCCCTTACGTTGAGTCCTTGTTAAAGCCTCACAAAGAGACACGTAGGTAACCACAGATTTTATTCTCTGAGAAAACCAGAAATGTCGTCCTGATTGCAGGACTTCTAATTTGCTGTATCTCCCTCTCCATGTCTTTTTACTCTATTTTACCCCTTCCTCTCTGCGTTGGGAATTGTGTTTTAATTTGAACCTTAATTTGTGTTATAATTTAATTGTGTCTGTGAAATATCAAATCTTTTGAGAAATAGCTGGTAGATTGATGCCACCCCCTCTCCACCTCCTGTACCCCCTGTAGGAAGTAACTGAAGATGTAGGAGGTTTGGAGCAAGTTTAGGCCATGAATATGTTGTTTTAGAAATTTAGGCTTGGTGTGTCTCTTATTTTTTACAGCTGAAATGAAAGGCACACTGTTTCTTTAGGTCTTGAGTCCTTTTGAAGTGTAATGAAATGATCACTTTAATATTTCTGTGAACAAGGCCCTTATTTTAAAAAATCTTGGATTTCATACCACATACAGCATATTTCCAAAATCTCATTTCTTTTTTTTGGCAGGTTTATTAACAAGCTCTCTCTCTCTTTTCTTCTCTTTCTCTTTTTTTAAATTGTCTTTTGCCAAATCTCCACTTCCACCCCCACCTCTTATAAAAGTTCATTTAAATCTAGTCTGAATGATATCCTCATCCAGTCCAGCAATGACCACGGAGCTGCTGCCAGAAGCTCCCTGGTCTCCCAGGGTAGAGGTGGACCAAGGGCCTCAGCCACACACCTGACATCTGCATCCAGCCCAGCCATGACAGTGCCACGGTGCCACATGCCTCTCCCTCCTTCTTCCTCCTCCCACCCTCGCTCCCACCCCCCAACTGTTCCACAACATCTTAGAATGCAAAAAATATAATAATAATAAATAAATTAAAAAAATAAATCTTGTCTTGTATTAGTCCGGGTTCTCCAGAGAGACAGAATCAGTAGGATATGTTATAATTACAAGAGAGGGATTTATTAGGGGAAGTCGTTCACCTGACTATGAAGAAAAGTCCCACAATAAGTTGTCTATAAACTGGATGCTGGTAGAGGGCTCAGTCCAAGTCCAAAGGCCTCAAAACTAGGGAAACTGATGATGTCCCTGGTGTTTTAGTCCATTTAGGTTGCTTATAACAAAATACTTGGAACTGGGTAATTTATAAAGAAAAATGCAATTTATTGTTTACAGTTTCTGAGGCTGGGAAGTCCAAAGTCCATCTGGTGGTGACAACAGTGACCCAGGAGTCTCACATTGTAAGATGGTAGAAATAGAGAGAGCAGAGAGAGAGGAAGACAGAGTCTCCTCTTCTTTTAAAACCCTTAGAACCACATCCCTGACCACCATTTTTAATCCATCCACTACTGCAGGGTCCTACAATCCAATCACCTCTTCAAGGCTCCACCTTTCAATTACCATAATAGGATTTCCCACCCTGTTAACAGTTCCAGTGGGGGCCAAGTTTCTAATACATAAAACTTGGGGGGCACAATTCGAGTTTCAGTGAATTTTGGGGGGACAAAATTCAATCCACTGCAAGTCTGAATGAACTAAAATATGCATCTACAAAGGAGAAAAATTAACTATAAGAGACGTTTGTACCATAAAACAATGCCGTTTTATTGAAGAATCCAATCCATATGTATTTTATATATGAGAGTACTTCAAAAAGTTTGTGGAAAAATTCATGTTATCTTTCAGTTCTATTTTTCCATGAACTTTTTGAAGTACCCTTGTATGTATGTACATATGTATAAAAGTACGCCTCACAAACAGTTATTAACATTTGTCTTAGGTGAGAGACCTGAGCGACACAAACTAAACCATTTGTATATTATACTCTCTCTGTGAAACGTCATCCTTTTCTTTTAAACACGAGCCCCAGCTCCTTTCCTTCTAAATACTGTCACCAATATCTCACTTGAGCGTTTGCAGTATTGCTCCCAGGGCCACCTCATGCTGCTGCACAGGTTGTGTGCTGAGCAACCAGAGGAGACACCTTTTGCATTGCAGTAGGACCACCCTAATTCAGCAGGACCTCATCTTAACTTTATTACATTTGCAAAGACCCTATTTCTAAATAAGGCCACATTACATGTACTGATAGAGCTTCAACATATCTTTTTGGGGAACATGATACAACCGTAAGTGACCTTCCCAACAAAGAGGGCAAAATTCTCTCCAAAATGCAGAGCAACTGGTAATTACCCCCACAGCTACTCCTGTATTCATGGCCCTGTGATTTAAAGTTCACCTTTAAGCTCTCAGTCCAGACTAACAACAGTCAATTATTTTCCTTTAACCTTTTCTCTCAATATTTTCGATCTCTCTGTCTCCCTTCTACATCCATGAAGTCAGTGCTTGCTTATCTCTCTCCAAATCACCTTTCAATTTCCACACAGTAATCACTTTTCTTCTCTCTCCAGTATCTTTATTAACTTGGGTCTTCACATAAGGACTCACATAAAGTTATCACTACAGCAATTAATTAAAATTGTTCTTTAAACCATCACATTTTCCTTTAAAATGTGCCAAGCAGAAATAATCCTTAATGGGTGGTATAACTTTTGCAATATTGGCAAGACACCTCTGTCCATGATAACTTCCTCTATTTTCACCCATTTCCTTGATGTCTAAAATTGATACAAGAGGTAACAAAACTTATTTTGCAATTAGAGAAAAAGGCCAGTACCCCTGGGAGAAGCAACACATTGATTTCAGTTTATTTTGAGTGTAAGGGATGGATCTGAGACGCTTTCCCAGGAGTAGGGTTGATGGGGTGAGCAGGAAACATCACAGCACTGGGACTGTGACGGGAGAGAAAAGCATTGCGGAGAGGACAGAACTGTAATATGAAACAGAACGTTTTCCTATTGAAAAATGGGTCCTGTCCCATTGTTATTCACTCACTCATTTAAAATTCTCCACATTGTGAAAAGAATTAAGTCTGCTTCTAAAGATGCACACAATTTAGCAAGATGAACTACAAATAAGTAAGAAAGATGAGGCTCATGGAAAATGTGGGCAGGAAAGGAAGGTGGCCTGGAGTGCTGGTAGGGTAGCACTCATCTGCTTGGACACTGCCGATAGAAGAGGGACCCCACCTGGCCCCACTGGTCAAACAGCCACTGTGGAAAAGAGATGCATGACCACTAATAAGATTTGTAAGGAATGAGAATCTCAGGGAACAGGCCCAGACATGTATTTTGAAATAGCCCTTCGTGTCACGCTGATGTACGTTCCTCATTAAAACCTGAGTTCCTAAAATGTTCTCTCGTCCTCTTGGCTTGTCTCGCCAGTGTCTTGCTTGCCAGTCCTTCCTGTGTTGGGGTGGAGGCAACATCATGATGCATACTCTAGATAAAGCACAGGAAATGCTTTCTGCAGTAGAATAAAATTTAAAGGAAATTGCTTTCCTTGATAGCAATCAGGTGACCAAAGTGTTATAAAGAAAAAAACCCCAACTTTTGAAAATGCAGAGTAGAATATTATTTTCCCTATTTTTTTTTTTTTTAAAGATCCGGTAAGGGGATCTTAACCCTTGACTTGGTGTTGTCAGCACCACGCTCTCCCAAGTGAGCCACAGGCCGGCCCCTATTTGTCCTATTTTTAAGAGTTAAATAATTTATGATTAAACATTTTCAAATATATATATACTTGAGGGGGTCCATGAATTTTAATAGGAAAGTAAAAAAACAATTATTTAATATTTCAAAATTCTTAGCTTGTAATGAACAAAGTGTTTGACTTGTTAGTTATTTAGGACAAATCTTGGTGAAGTCATTCCAATTTGTATGATTTGGAAATGCTAATTCGGGGACTCACATTTCATAATTGCTTAATGAAGGCTGCTGTTTCCTTCCCTAGACTATATCTACTTGCCTAATGTAACATTTTTATAAAGCAAACAAGATAACAAAGCATATACATTCTTTTTCTGTGTGTGCCTGCATACAGCATTTCTGAGTGCATCTGAACATGTGGTATGCACTGATTTTCATGCATTGATTCGCAACTAATAGGGAAAACATTTGAATTTATAGTACATACTTTTGGCCACCTTCTTGGACGTTACTGTAACTGGAGTAGCTCAAAAGCACAAAAGGTCACGTCAGGCATTTATGTAAAATTTGCTAGTGCTGTTTATAAAGGCATCTTGTGTTTTATTACTATGTTCATGTACCTTTGCAGGAAATTTAGTCATGCCATTATTTCCTTCCATATTTCAATCGTTCCTCGTGATAAATAAAAGGATTTATTGCTAATGGCCCCTCTGAGCCACACCGGGGCTGGTGATGGTGGTCGTGGTGGACAGAACGGACCTCCACTAAATTTCGTTTACTCTTTGTAGTGACGGCTCACTCAATCTTGAGTATACTTTGTGTGGCAAGAGTGGACTGAATTTCACATTCATTGTTTGGCTGTGCCCAAAACGTAAAGTGTCATCAGTAGACAATGGTCCAAAGAAAAGATTTTACACGCTGATGCACAGATGTATTCACTCACCCATCGTTGTTTGCCTCTCCCTGGTTACCACATCTAACTCTATCCCTTATGTGAGAATGGCCATTTATCCAGAATTTTTTGTACATAGAACTTTAATAATAAAGTTCACTTAGGATATTAAAAGAAAGCTTCCCACTTGTCATCAGAATAATCTTTATTTCCCCTCCACATTAGCAACCCGATGTGGCCATGCTTGGCCATTTCATGGGTTTGCTCTGTGAGCACATCTGGACCTCTGTGACTCCTCTCCCTGACCACCACTTCACTTGTACCACTCAAGTGCTCTGGGCAGGACCAGATAGACTATGCTGTGCAACCAAATAAACTCTGAAATCTGGGGACCTCGTGTGACAGAAGTTCATTTCTCGCTCATATTGTGTCTGGTGCTGGTCAGGCAGCCGTCTTCCAACGGGTAAGTCAAGAACATACGTAGTCTACATAAGTGAAAGGCTTCCAGTGTTTCACATCCATCCTTCTGCAAACAGCTGGATTTTCCAGAGAGTAGGAGGTAATAGAAGAGGGAAAGGAGGGAAGCCAGTGTTTCTGGGTAGTCATTTGAAACCACAGCTGGCAGTTCTTTAAGAAACTGAAAATGGTTTGCTCCAGAGAAGGTCTATTCCTCGAAGCTCCTTAAAAAACAAACTAACCTGAGGAGTAAGTTTATATTTATTTTATTATCTCAGGCTTAGAGCTGTGTTTTTAATGATATTCATCTCAACATGAAGTAAACATGAATTGCAACTTGTTGGGTAATAAATGAAATAATAAGAAACGATTTTAAAGTTCCTAAGCACCTTCATACTTCAATTTTTATCCTCACAACAATCCTATGAGGTAAGTAGCAGGCATTTTAAATCTTTGTTTTACAGATAAGGAAACTGAGGCTCAGAGAGGTAAAGTGAGTTATATAAAGTGAACAGTTTCTAAGTGAAGACGTTGGGATTAGAACTTTTCTCCTTTGCTTCTCTGACTCCATCTTTTCCTTCTACATTCTTCACTGTACGTGGACTTACTGTGGGGGCGGAGATAGATCTTGGAACCGTGGCATATTCATTTGTTATCACACAAAGATGGCCAAAGATGTCAAGGCACATGCTTTGCAATTCTTCCATCAGACAGAGGCCTTCTAGGCATGGGACGGAGGGAGCAGGTCATTCACCCTGTGACTGTCATTCATGTCCAGCTAGGTAGGGACTCCAAACCTCAATGTCCCCAAACACTTGTAAAGTCATGTCTTTTCTCTTGAATTTCTTTGATCTAATAGAGAATTATGATTTTTTTTCGGTGTTATTAAATCTCCCCACCCATGGACACGGTCTGCGTTTCTATTTGCAATGTATTTTTTTTTCTTATTTCTCTTTTTCAGAGTTTAATTTTTTCACATAATTTTCTTAACTTTTTCTTATAGTCCCTTAAATCTTTTAGAACATTTAAAAAATTTTGAATGAATCTAAAAACATCACACAGGATATACATGAATTGAAATATTACTCTGTGCTGCATAAACATGTACAATTGTAAATAATGTCTTGGCTCTTCAGTCTCTGAAACTATAATGACACAGTAATTAAGTTGAAAGTGGTATTTGAAAAATATCTAATCATTGTTTTATTTATTTATTTGAAACACAATTGATAATACATGTCTGTGGGGCACAGAGTTGAACATCAATACCTGTGTACAATACATGGTGATCAAATCAGGATAATTAGCATATTCATCATTATACAACATAAGCATTCTTTGCATCCATTAGCCAATTTCTTGCCAACCTTCCCCCGCTTCCCACCTCTAGTAACCACAGTTCTGTTCTCTCCTTTTGAAAGTTCAACCTGTTATTGTGATTGTTCTTTCCTTCCTTCCTTCTTTCTTTCTTTCCTTCCTTCCTTCCTTCCTTCCTTCCTTCCTTCCTTCCTTCCTTCCTTCCTTCCTTCCTTCCTTCCTTCCTTCCTTCCTTCTTTCTTTCTCTGTTTCTCTCTTTCTTTCTTAGCTCCCACATATGAGGATGACATGCAATATTTCTCTTTCTGTGCCTGGTTTATTTCATTTAACATAATCTTCTCTAAGTTCATCCATGTTTCTGTGAATGGCAGAATTTCATTCTTTTTTTATGGCTGAGTAGTATTCCATTGTGTATATATACCACATTTTCCTTATCCAGTCGTCCATCAATAGATGTTTAGGTTGATTCCAACTCTTGGCTATTGTAAATAGAGCTATAATAAACATGGGAGTGCAGGTATCCCTTTGACATGATGATTTCCATTTCTTTGGGTATAAACCCAGCAGCAGGATTGCTGAGTCATATGGCAGTTCTATCAGTAGTTGTTTGAGGAACCTCCAAACCATAATGGATGCACCAATTTATAGTCCCACCAACAGTGCAGGAGGGCTCCCCTTCCTCTGCACCCTTGCCAGCATTTGTTATTCTGTCTTTTTCATAACAGCCAGTCTGACTGGGCTGAGATGATATTTCAATGTGGTTTTGATTTGCATATCCCTAGTGATTAATGATGTTGAGCATTTTTTCATGTACCTGTTGGTCTTCATATGTCTTCCTTCTAGATATGGCTATTCAGCTCCTTTGCCCATTTTTAAATCAGATTATTTGTTTTTCTACTGTTAAGCTGTTTGGGTTCCTTGTATATTCTGGATATTAATCCCTTGTTGATGTATAGTTTGCAAACACTTTCTCCCATTGGGTAGGTTGTCTTTTCACTCTGTATTTGAAATCTATTTTTTAATCTCTTGCAGTGTTTTTAGATTTTTTTCATATGGGGGGGTCTCCAAGAAGTTCATGGAAAGATTTGTATTACCTTTTAATTCCAACTTCTCCATGAACTTTTTGAATTAGCCTTGTAGGTCTTATACATTTCACCTTTAATTACTAGGTATTTTATTTTTGTTTGTTATCTTAAATGGAACAATTTTTTCATTATAGCTTCTGAATGGTTGTTGCTTATATAAATAAAGACTTGATTTTTGCATATTAATTTTTGTATCTAGTCAACCTATTGCCTTCTCTTATTTTAAATAGCTTTCTAGTTGATTACTTGGATTTTATGGGCCAAGACTCTTATAATCTTCATACAGTAATACTTTTATATCTGCCTTTCAAATTTTTATAACTATTATGTTTTTCTCTTATCTAATTGCACCGTCTAGTACTTTCAGTACTGTGTTAAATAACAATGGTGGTAAAGAACACCCTTGTCTTTCTATTGCTTTCAGTGAAAATGCTTTTACTGTTTTTCTGTTAAGGCTGATATTGGCTTTTTGGTTGAGTTAGACAGTGTCACGTTGAGGAAGCATCCACCTAGTCACACTTATTATCTACTTTATTGTAATTATGTGTTTCTCTCAGATGATACATGAACTCATCAGTCCACTTTGACCAGAAATTTGGACCTGTACTATGTAATGGAATATAGATTTTAAAAAATAGTTGCAAAAATTGCTAAAGTCACCTTAAGAAAAGGTAGTTTTCTAATCCTATTCCGCAGGATCATCACCACCACCATCATCATCATCACTGTACATGCACCTGCAGGGGATGAGGGAGGAGGTGGGAGAAGTAATTTATCTACTTTCTAAAGCAGGAGCAGCAGTTCTGATTCTGGCTAAAATTATAAATTAGGCAAAAAAAAATCTGTTTGTTTTTGTTTTGGGGCCCTCTAGCCTTCCCTTTTTTCAGGGAAGGCTAACCATCACTACCTCCCTTGTTTTTCCCCTAGAATTATGTCTTTTTCTGCTAAGAAAAAAAGCCAACCAGAGGACCAGCAGGCAGAGTAGACCGTCTCAGAGGGCATGCTTCTGAGAAACTTCATTCACCTGGGGCTGCAGGGAGGAAGCTAGATTCAGTAACTTTCATTATGGTCTCTGCCCAAGTCATCAGACATCAGTTCTCAGCTCTTGCTCTTACCAGGAGGTCTTCATAAAGCTCCTTCTTTCAGGGCAGTGGACATGCCTTGAATTTATTTTGTCTCCTTTTTGTACCTAACATAATGGCATTCACGTAGTAAGGTTACACGAGATTAATGAGTGGGCTTTGTTTTGTTAAAAGGCAGGAATCGTTTGAATATCACAACTTAAAACTTCTTCAAAAATCTTTTGACAAACTCTGGGCGTTCTATATTCTATAGTCTTCCAGAATGTTGCTTGGCTATACTAAAGAGTTGAAAATTGGTATTTCATAACTAAGTTAGGTTTTATCATAAATAGGACCTGGTTCTTCAACTCCACCCTAAATGTACTGTTGACGCCGACAGGAAGGGTTGTTGTGATAACAAGGAAATATGTGATTCACAGGAAAACCTCCCTGATTCCTCAGCCACCAATCCCTCTGTGGTCATATGTTTCAAGATGCTTGAACATTAGGGGAGTTTCCAGGATTGCTTTGATTCCTTTTCCCTGAATCTCCCTCCTATCTAGGCTTTCCTCCCTGAAAATATCATGTTTTCCACATAATTAAAAACAAAACCATATACAAACAACAGGACAACACATCACAAAACCAGGTCTTAACTAGCCACAGTTGTCATTTTAAAATCCAACACACTCAGTCCATGCAATATTCTCTTCATGTGCTTTGACATGAAGAAATTTGATAGTTTGAAATTTAGGACTAGCAAGATAAATTCCAAAAGCTTCTTTTGGCAGACAGGCACCAAACATATATTTTCCAGCCCTGAGAGAAAAAAAGGAAAGAATACTTTTCTTCTCTTTGCTGAGAGTTGCTGGAGCTATTCTTTTTGCTTCCAGGAGTGACTGGTGCAGAGCTCTATTCCTGCTCTGGTTCCGGTTCTGGGCCAGGCTCCCATCTCATGTCTCACCCTGGCCTGGCCAGGGCCTTGGCCATCCCTTACTGTCCTCCATTTATGGGCTGTGAAGTAGCAGTTTGCAGAATGTGATTCAAGCTTCCCTTTCCTAAAATACTGTTTTCTTTTCCTATCTGTTCCACAACTGAACCATTTTACTTCTGTTTGCGGACAGAAGGCCACCACGGCAGACAGGTCAGGCCTCATTAGCATGCATTATTTTATCAGGTCAGTTGGCTGCCAAGCTGGTAAGTACAGAAAGTCATATCCTGAGGTGTAAAGATATAATGAACGGTGGAGGAAGAAACAACAAACTTTAGGTGACCACAGGCTTCTTAAACAGAATCAGAGAAAAGGAAGGCTCCCAAAGGAAGAGCGCAATGTCTGGAAGTAAGAGAATGAAGCTTGCAGTTTTGCCGTGGCCTGGCTTCTCCTATGCTATGGTATCAACTAGAGTTTCTAGTTGTGTAAATGGAGAGCAGAAAAATTAGAAAGGGGAAATAAAAAGTAGAAACCGTAGAGCAGTGTCAAAAATAATTTGACTAAAAAAATTATAAAATGGGAGGTTATTTCCAAAAGTTATGGAAAATACGAATTTTTCTATGAACTTTTTGAAGTGCCCTCATACATCCTAGCAGGTTTTCAGAGGGGCTTTGCTCACAGGAGTTGTTCAATTATTCAGGCTGATAGAGAAGCTGGTCACCATGTAAGAGCGAAAAAAGGGAAAACCCTGGAAGAGTTTGCGTGACGATGAAATGCTCCAGAATAGAAGTGACATTGTTCACAATCCATTGGACAGGCCTAGTCATCTGGCCCCAACTATAATGGGAAGAGAAATTATAGTCCTACCTTGTGCCTAGAAGGTAGAGAACTAGAAATACTTGGTGAATAGCGCTGACGGCCATCACAATCCGTATATGAACAGATGAGATCCTGGTAAGTTAAATCCTGTCAATCAAATCTTTCCTAGTGACATTGATGATATAATGATCTGTAGAATGAAGTATTCCAAGATGTCTCTTCATAGCTAAAGTCACTAAATGAGAAGTGTGGTTCATGGTTAAGAGAAAAACAGGATTTTAACATAGTCATCATTATACTGGTAACAAGCACAGGGGGAAGGAATAGACCAGTAAGTATTATAGTGGTCATGAGCACAAGGGGAAGGGATTGATCATTACCATAGTAATTCCTGTCCTTCAAATTTATGAGCCCTAAATTTATACTTAGTTTTGAAAGAAAATGTTCTAAAAAAGTCAAAGTACAGGAGTATTTCACACTAAAGAAGAATACTGTATGAAATCCTCCCAAAATGCTATCTATAGTTTCTGGATCCAACTTGCCAACTTTCTGATCAGAAGTAAAATAGTAAATCAAAGTTTTTTTTTTTTTTTTTTTAAGTAAAAGGTGGTGCTGTTTATTAGATACTAGGGTTCTGATGACAATTAAATTTTATCTTCTATAACAATTCCAATTTATTGGTTAACGGCTTCTTAAAATAGTGGACTCCAAACTTCTTTGATTTCTCACTTCTATTGGTAAAACATGTGATTTATTTACTTTCACCTAAATTTATGTATATGTATTTACTTATAAATTACTACTATGGTGATTTATAACTTATGCTAGAAAACTATTTCTATTTGTAAAAAGAGAAATGAAAACTGGGGATAGACAGTGTGATATTTTCTTTCTATCCTAAAAAGAATGGTCTCACCTTTCTTCTTTGGCTATGACTGTTTGTGAGCACAGGTTGAACTGGATTTTTTGGGGGGTGGGGGCTGGCGGCACAGGGATCCCAACCCTTGACCTTAGTGTTACAAGGCGGCGCTCTAACCAGATGAGCTAAGCAACCAGCCTCGAACAGGATTTTGAGGCATGTCACGGCTCAGTTCTTACTGAGTGGCAATGCCTGCCAGGGGAAGGCGGAGGATGCCATGCATTCTAGGTGTTTGCCATCTCTATCTAGAGTTAGGATTCTCACAAGAGCTGGCTACTCTACATCCGTTTTTGCTTCTTTTCTATTGCAGCAAGACATCCCACCCAGGTCTCCATTTTTAGGTGATGGGAAGTTATATCCCTTGATAACTTTTCCACTGACTCTTTCAAGTGGGTTTTTTCTGAGTTGGGCAGACTGAGCGGATAGTAGGACAGAGAGTTCAACAATGTATCTGAAAGTTCACAACTGCAAGCAATTAGATGATAATTAGCAAGTCAGATGCAGAAACTATAGATAGCATTTTGGGAGGATTTCATATGGCATATATTTCTTTAATATTAAAGATGCCTGAACTTTTTTTTTTGTTTGTTTCTTTTTATTTTATTTATTTATTTTTATTTAAAAATTTTTTTCCTGAACGTTTTTGTAGTATATGTACTTTGATTCTTCCAGAATGTTTTCTTTCAAAGCTAAGTATAAATTTAAGGATCATCCTTTTGAAAGACAGGAATTGCCGGCCTATAAAGGCCATGTGCTAGACAGATTTTTTTGAAAAATACCTGTTTTGCTTAATAGCTAACTAATATCTTCCAGGAAATGACTAGAGAACTTTCTGTGCTTAGGGTTGGAACTATTCATTTTTATCTATTTTTAGCACAGAAGATGATATTAGAAGCATTTAGTTTTGGGGAACTTGAAAGGTCAGGGAAAAGAATTTGGATCTGAAGGATTGGCCTCTGGATCACCGTGACTAGTGATAACGCATCTGCTCACCTCGTGTACTTATGGAGCTCAATCAAGTAGGAGGCCCAGGCGTTCTGGTATTTATATGCCCACACACTGTTATAGGCTAAGAATTTTACTCAAAACATAAAACAAACATATCATCTTTCCCAAGGATTGACATTGCCATGAGAATGTTTATTTATGTTTTTATTTATTTGTTTTTGAAAGAGAGTTTTAATATATTATACAGAATTTATTGACAGTCCCATCAAACCGGGCAGCAGTCTCCAGGAATAAAATAATATCAAGATTAGAAAATTCCAGGAAGTCAGGGGAACAGATTCTGCATGACAATGCGTAGATATTTCAGAGTTTAAAGTAGTGGAAGGAAGTAAAGGTGGGGGAATTTCAAAGACATTTCAAACATTAAATGATTTGTGGACTTTTAGGGGGTGGGTGTTTGTGTGTGTGTGTGTGTGTGTGTGTGTGTGTGTGTGTGTGTGTGTGTGTGTTTAACAGCCCAGCCTATACAAATAGATTGTTTCCACGGGCCATGTGATGTATAAACACAATTTGGTACTTGTTCCACTGAACTTATGGCTTTTAATTCTAACAAGATTCTTTATCAGGTCTCTTAGAAAGACTTACATTTTTTTCTCATATATCAGAAATGCTTAACAGGTGATTGACATTTCTTCTTTCCAACAGATGGTGTTATCTTGCTGCCAATGATTCCACGGCAAACCCTCCAGATAAGTTTTTTTCTGTAGTTATCAACTACTGGTATTCGGGCACATCTGGCCCGTGAGGCAATTGGAAATCATGATATCTTAAACTTTCTTTTAAAACTCTCTAATAATACATGTATTTAATTTATCAATAATTTTTTTCATTAACCTCTTCTCTTTATTAAATGCCTTACATATAAGGGATGCATAATTTACTTCTGGCTTCTTAATATACTTTGTTTGACTTGGCTGTCAGCAGATTAAAGGAAGGTATTCATCAACAAGGCCAGATTGTGTTGACCTAAAATACCAAAGGGATTTTTTTTTTTTTAATTAATTAATTTATTTTTTAAAAATTTTTTTATTTTTATTTTTATTTTTATTTTTTTTTAAGTTTTATTTTGTCGATATACATTGTGGCTGATTATTGCTCCCCATCGCCAAAACCTCCCTCACTTCTCCCTCCCCCCCTCACCCCCAATAATGTCCTTTCTGTTTGCTTGTCGTATCAACTTCAAGTAGTTATGGTTGTTATATCTTCTCCCCCCCCCGTTTTTTTTTTTTTTTTGTGTGTGTGTGTGTGTGTGAATTTATATATTAATTTTTAGTTCCCACCAATAAGTGAGAACATGTGGTATTTCTCTTTCTGTGCCTGACTTGTTTCACTTAATATAATTCTCTCAAGGTCCATCCATGTTGTTGCAAATGGCAGTATTTCATTCGTTTTTATAGCTGAGTAGTATTCCATTGTGTAGATGTACCACATTTTCCGTATCCACTCATCTGATGATGGACATTTGGGCTGGTTCCAACTCTTGGCTATTGTAAAGAGTGCTGCGATGAACATTGGGGAACACGTATACCTTCGACTTGATGATTTCCGTTCCTCTGGGTATATTCCCAACAGTGGGATAGCTGGGTCGTATAATACCAAAGGGATTTTGAATAACTCTCGCATGTACAGCTCTAAATATTTAAAAAGGCAAAGATAGCTTTATTGTATGAGAAACTTTCAGAAGCAGAGGTCATCTGGTGACCCCTCTAAGTCTCTTTTAGCTTTATGATTTCTTGACATGATTTTTGAGTTGTATTAGTTCTATTAAAGTTGTTGGATACAACATATAAATACAGATTTAGCTAACACATCAGTCATTTGCATCTCCTTGGCCAATTTTCTGTTGAATTCTGTCACATTTAATGGAATGGCTTAAAAATTAATGTAGATATAACAATTATACAATTCAAGTATTGAATTATGTTGAATATGTAACAGAGTGTGTCTTTATAAAGCAATTTTAATTTCATCCGTTCTTAAGAGTTTTTAGTTTTTTACTCCGAAAAATTTCAAACATACATAAAAATAGAAGGAATAGTATAATAAAACCGTATTATCCATCATTCAGCTTCAATGATTATCAATGTATTGCCAGCTTGTTTATCTATACCTCCCTACCTCTGATGCCATATTGGTTGTTTTTTACAGCTTTATTGAGGTATAATTTTACATTCCAGGGCTGGCTGGTTAGCTCACTTGGGAGAATGCGGTGTTGGTAACACCAAGGTCAAGGGTTCAGATCCCCCTACTAGCTAGCTGCCCCCCCAATTTCTTTTTTTTACATTTCATAAAATCCACTTATTGTAAATATACAATTCAATTATTTTTAATTAATTTATAGAGTTGTGAAATGGCCACCACAATCTAGCTTTAGAGTATTTTTATCACCCCTACAAGTTCCCCTGTGCCTGTTTTCAGTCAATCCCTATTCCCAATACCCAGCCCCAAGTAACCACTAATCTGCACATACAGATTACCCTTTTCTGGACATCTCGTATACTGTAATCATACAATATATAGTCTTTTACCACTCGCTTATTTTACTTAGCATAATATTTTTGATCTAATATTCATCCATGCTATAGCACGTAACTGTAGTTCATTCCTTTTTATTACTGAATTGCATTTTGTTATATGGAAATGTTACATTTTTATTATCCATTCATCAGTTGATTGACGTTAGGATTGTTTCCAGTTTTTGGTTATTATGCTACACGTAATACGACTATTACCATTCGTGTGTAAGTCTTTGTATGAACACCTATTTTCATCTCTCTTGAATAGGTACTTATTTGTTGAATTGCTGGGTTGCCTGGTAAGATTATATTCATCTTTTTGAGAAGCTGCCAAACTATTTTCCAAATGACTGTACCATTTTATATTCCCATCATTTATGTAGAAGATTCCTGTTTTTTCACATCCTCGCCAACATTTGGTATTATCTGTCTTTTTTATGATGGCTGTTCTAATGGGTATATAGTGTTTTTTCATTGTAATTAATTCTAATTATCTTTTAAATATCTATTACATTTATTGAACGAGGCTAGGCTAGTTCTTCCTCTGCCCCAAATGACTCTTCTGATTTTCACTTAGGTATTACAATGAATCTTGATTTAGTAATAACATGTTAATCTTCATATATCTATCAGTCAAAACTTCAAAATTGATTTCATGTTGACGCACCTCTGTCCCCCCTCTCTGCTCCTCACACCCCCACGTGCAGCTAATATCTGAGGCTGGGGGAAGGCCTATAGTTGGTTAAAAAGTGTAGTTGGCTTTCCCCCTTTTCCTTCTTACTCTTTTATCTCCCTCTCACACCCCTTCACTTGCTACTATGGAGAAAGGATAGAGAAGAGGCAGGGAGCAGGAAAGTCCTTTCCTACCTGGTATTGTCATGAGGTGGTACAGCATGTCCTGGGCCTGGCAGGTTTTAAGGCCAACTCTATCTTAGCCCCACTCTGATCTCCTCTCACATGCAGAGAATACATTTTCAGCCTAGCTGGTTACTTATTTACTTGGCAGCTAGAAATCTGATGGCACTTCTACTTTTCTTTGCTGAAGTCTTTTTGTCCCTAGTTTGCCCTTTTGGATAGGACCTAAAATAACCTCCTCAGACGAGGCTCACATCTGTGCCTTAGGAAGCCTTCACTCATCTTTGCCCCCCAAATTCTGCAACCACTGGTGACACAGCACTGCCATCATTGACTCATCATTGACAGCTAACCATCTCTTTTCTCTCATTTTAGATTTCTTAACCAATTATATTACTGATTTGAGTTTTTTCTTATTTTTGATATAGGTGTTTACAAGTATGATTTTCCTCTAAGCACCGCATGAGCCCTGCATTCCATAGATTTTGATATGTTGCGCTTCGATCTTTATCTCAAAGTACTCTCTATTTCCCTGTGATTTTTCTTTTACCCATTGTTTATTTAGGAAAGTATTGTTTAATTTCCACACATTTGTGAGTTTTCTAAATTTTCTTCTGTTATTGTGGTCAGAGAACGTGTTTTCTATGATCTTATTCGTCTTTTTTTAAAAAAGAAAACTTTAAATAAACAAACAAATTTCATGAAACTTTTACTTCCATTAGCTTTCAATTCGATTTTTCCACGAACTTTTTGAAGTGCCTTTGTGTTTATATTCTGTTTTATTGATTTTTTAAATGTGATTTATGTTGCTAAACTTGGATGTTTAATTTCTGTTCTTGATTTCTTTTTATTAAGTGGACTTGTTGATTTGTTTAGAAACTAATTTGCCTTTGAAAAGTTTATTCATCTTTCTCTGTTGAAATTAATTTGTTATTTGCATGCTTTTGGAAGACTTTGGAGAGCTATTTCAAGTAACTGTAGAGATTATAAAATGAAATATGTAAATTTTAATGTTTTACATTTCCAATTTTTGTGAAAATTTGAAGCCTTACTTTCTGTAGAGTATTTTGTTATTTATCTGTTATTCAGTTTATGTATTTGTTATTTGAACAAATAAATGTGCATATCCTTGTGGAAAAAAAACATTTTAAAACTGAAAGTCAGAGAATAGTCCACTGTCACCCCAAACTGAGATACTGCTGGGACCACTTAGCCCCTTAGTAGGCTTGGTGAGAGGAGCAGGCATCTCTGGTGCTTCCCCTTGGCAGGGGCAGCATGGAAATCCATGTCTAAAATTTTTCAGTCTGCTCTCTTCTTATTGTTTTAACAGCCTCAGTGAGGTGAGAGGTTCAAGATTTATAGGCCTGTTTTTTTTTTTTTTTTTTTGTAGAATCTTTTAGAAGCATGCATCTTGTTTGATACTTCACTCTGGGATCTCTATTATATCTTGTGATAAGTCTGGGCCAGAGATAGGTCTCTATAGTGTACAGACATATGCGCACACACGTGCACACAAACACACACACAACTCAGAAAAAATAATTTTCTCAATTAAATAAAGGGCAAGCAACTGAAGTCAGAATAATTGTGTTTTACAGTGCTAGGAAGGTAGAGTAATAAAGCAGCAGGGTCATGCAGATTTGGGTTTGATGTCTATTTCTATGTGACTTAGGTACATTTCTTAACCTCTCAGAGTCTAGTTTACCATTTGTAGAGGCAATAATACATCCCCTTTTGGACACTGCAGGGAATAAAAGAAATAACACATGGAAATGACTTAGCCCAGTGCCTGGCATGTAGTACACGCTTCAATAACTGTGAGTTACGAAGCATAGTGATTGTGTTAGTTTGCTTGGACTGCCAAACAAAGCACCACAGACTGGGCAGCCTGAACGACAGACATTTATTTCCTTAGAGTTCTGGAGGCTTGAAGTCCAAGATCAAGGTGTTGGCAGGGTTGGTTTCTCCTGAGGCCTCTCTCTATGGCTTGTAGATGGCCATTTTCTCCCTGTGGCTTCACATGGTCTTCCCTCTGTTTCTGTCTGTGTTTTAATTACCTCTTCCTATAAAAACACCCGTCATATTGGATTAGGGCTCACCCTAATATCCTCATTTTAACTTAGTTACTTCTTTAAAGGTTCTGTCTTTAAATATCGTCATGTTCTGAGGTGTTACGGTTAGACATCAACATATGAATCCCGGGGGGACACAATTCAGCTCATAAAAATGATTAAAAAGGAAGAAACTAATCTCTCATTTTTTATGAACTACATGATTGTTTAATAGATCAAAAGGCTTTATGGTTAAACTATTAGAATAAAGAAATATATCTATTAAATTGCTGGATATAAAGTCAATATACAAAAATCATTTATGTTTCTATAAAACAGCAAAAAATTAGACAATAGAAACAAAAATATGATTTACGTTAGCACTAAAACCACCAAATGCTTAGTAATACATTTAATAAATGAAATACAAGGCCTTCTCACAACAAGAAAAAAAACTACACGATGTTATTTACAGAATTGAGAGAAATGAAAGAAGACCTAATGATGTCATGTTAATGGGTTGGAGGACTCAATATTACTGAACTATTAATTCTCCCAAATACATTTAGGAATAACATAAAATCTTAATAAAAATCCCTGCAAGTTTAATTTTGTGGAAATTGAGTTAATTTTTTAAATTTACATGAACATTCAAGGCATAAAAAATAATCAAGACCATCTTAAAGAAGAACAAAGTTGGCAAACTTCCACTACCAGATATCATGCCTATAAAATTATGGTAATTAAGACAGTGTGGTACTGGCACTGTGTCAGGATTCCCCAAGATCAAGACTAGCATTCCTCGGGTTTGATAATTTACTGGGAGGATTCAGTGTGTAGATGTACTCATGGCTATGATTCATTACAGCGCAAGGATACAAAGCAAAATCAGCAAAGAGAAAAGGCACATGGGGTGAAGTTTAGAGGTAACTGGGCACAAACTTCTAAGAGTCCTCTTCCAGTGGACTCCCAGTGGACAGGATGCATTTAATCCCTAGCAAGTTATGACAACATGTGCGAAATGTCTATCAGAAAAGTTCTTCAGAAATTCAGTGCCCAGGGTCCTTAGTGAGGGCACATCATGTAGGCACTCTGCCTGGCACACACCCGCATTCCAGACTCCCAGGGGGAAAGCAAGTGTTCAGCATGAACCATATTGTTTGTACGATTTAGGCACAGTGAGCCACTCTTATCTATTCTGGGAATGGCAGGAAACTTCCCAAGTTCCCAGATGCCAACCAAGACTCAACCTTGTATGAAGACTTACTAAAGAAGGACATTCTCAGGCCTGCTTTGTTAACTCGTTTACGAACAGGTGCACAGGTGGCTAAGGAGAACAATAGAACAGAAAAGAGTCCAGAAACAGACCTACACATATACAGACACCTGATGTATGACAGAGGTGTCATTGCAGCACAATGAGGAAATGACTCTATTTTTAATAAATGATGCTGGACTATTTGGGTATCTATATGGAAAAAAGTAAATCTTGGCACTTACTCTGTTTGTTACCCCAAATATCAATTCCAGATGGATCAAGATAATAAAATTTCTAGAAAATAATATCCAGAATGTCTCCATGACCTTGTGGGCAGGCAAAATGTTCTTAAAAGCACAGAAAAAGCACTAACCTAAAGGAAAAGAGAGATGGTACATTGGATATGATTAAAACTGAGAACTTTGGTTTATCAAATGATGCCATAAAGTGAGTAAAAGAAATAAGCCATGGAATGGGAGAATGTATTATAACTATCATTATTTATAAAGAACTTGAATGCAGAATATATAAGGAACTCCTCCAAATTGAAGGACAGAGAAAGACAATGTAATTTTAAAAAGTGATCAAAAGACTTAACCAAGCAAACACTTCTCAAAAGAGGATACCCATATGGCTGATAAGCATATGGAAACGTGATTATATGAGTTTCCTGTAGCTTCTGTAACAACTTAGCACAAACATGGTGACCTATAACCAACTCTTTGGCGTATAGCCGACAGAAATGTGCAGCAATGTTTACCGAGAGACATATTCTAGAGTATACACAGCAGCACTACTCATAATAGTCTAAACTGGAAACTATCCGGATGTCCACCAACAGTAGAATGAATAAATAAATAAATTGTGGCACATTTGTACAATGGAATACTAAACAGTAATGAGAATTAAGGAATTACTACGTGTAGCTATATGGATAAACCTCCCAAATATAATATGAAGCAAGAGCATCCAGACACACAAAAGTACATACCGTATGATTCTACTTACATAAAGTTCAAGAACAGGCAAATTTAGTGTATGGTGTTAGAGGTCAGGATAGTGGTCCCTTTGGGGAGTGGTAATGAATAGGTGGGAGCAATGGGAAGTTTGGGCAGTGCCGATCAAGTTCTATTTGGGGCTGACTGCACAGGTGTGTTCATTCAAAAAAATTCATCAAGTTTACTCATGATTTGTGCACTTTTCCATGTATATGCTATACTTCAGTAAGAAGAAGTTTATTTACGAAACACATAACATGTAAATAAATATGCATGAAGTCTTTCTGATAAATCTTTGAAAAGGAAGCAAGTCATTATCAAGTCCATCTTTCCCCTTCCCACCCCGCCCTGAAGTTTCTTACTTGAAAAAAAAAATTATTTCCTTTTTAGGATCCTCACACTCTCCAACTGAAGGCTGAGTCCAATTTTAAGTTTGCAGAGTAGCTGGAAAGTTGAGAATATCCTTTCAGGAAATGGGTCCTGAATTGTTTGAATTTGTTTCACAGGTTACAAAAAACAGGCGTGGTGGGAATTTTAGCTTCAGCATTTAATCTACTGCCAAGTGCACTTGACTTAGAAACTCCCATGACTCATCATCTCAGGTCCTGACAATGAGATTAAGATGAGGTTGGAAGTTCAGACACAAAAGGGATCAGTTACTAGTAAGCCAGTTTCTCTTTGCTGTGGCAAAAGAGAGAAAAGTTCCCCCTGTGTATGACTGAAGATGTTCTCTAATTACAAGAGTCCACGCAGTACTTTAAAGTTTCTTTTAATCTGACTGCAGTCATTTGTTTGCTTGTTTATTGATTTATAAATTTGCTTTAAGAAACCCTGTAGTGAAAGATAGAAGGAAAAGAGTAAAACCAAGTTCCTCTGGAATCACAGAATCTGAATTTATGGAGACTTAAGAATCATTCAGTCAACAATGCATGCAGAGTTTTGGGGGAACCATATTTCCGAATCCTTAGGTTTGCATGTAAAAAAAATTTCCACTTCAGTTCTTTAAAGAGAACATGATGGGGATAACTTCTGCCCTTCTGTCATCTGCCCGCACCTGGCGACATATCTGTTTAGTGGGGTTGGGAAAAAGCACTGAACACTCGGCAACTTGGTGTCCTATGTTTCTGGAGCGGTGGGTCGTGAAGTGTAGGTCTCTATCGCTTATGCAGTACAACACTTTCTGAAGAGGGGGCTGTATCTGCAGTTAGGCAGGCTTATGGGTGTGTGAACTCAAGGCCATAGGTATTAAGAAGTTGATTGGGGCTACAAATCCAAGCTGCTTTCTCCAATCTGCCTTTGTCATGAATGAATCTTATATTTTGATCTCGTTTCATCTGACTTTGTATCTCTTTCTTGATTGGGCCCATTCCACTCTGATTTCAGATGGCCACACAGTGTCCAGTCCCAGGATTATGTTGCTCCTCCTGTGAGGCTCAGGAAGCGTGGGTGTATTGACCTGCACAGTTGAACAGATTAGACTGTTAGAAAAAAAGGCAGGCAGGCAGGCAGGCAGGCAGGCAGGCAGGCAGGAAGGAAGGAAGGAAGGAAGGAAGGAAGAGCTTTCCTAAGTATTAAGAAAAAAAAAAAAAAAAAAAGAAAGAAAGCAAAACACAAAGAAAAACAAGAATGATAAAGGAGTTTATCTTAGTTCCAGCTGCTGTAACAAAGTACCATAGACTAGGTGGCTTATAAACAGAATTTATTTTCTAAAAGCTCTAGAGGCTGCAAGTCTGAGATTAGGGTGTTAGCATGGTTGGGTTCTGGTGAGGGCCCTCTTCTGGGTTATAGACTGCCAACTTCTTATTATATCATCTTTTATAAGGATGCTAATCCCATGCATGAGGGGTCCACTTTTCTGACTTAATCACTGCCAAAAGGTCCCATTTTCTAATACCATAACATTTAGGGTTAGGATTTCAATATGAATTTTTGAGGAACACAAACATTTAGATTTTAATAAAGTTAAACATTGAAATGCTGCATTCAGGAATTCAGATGCCTGAAGTTCTTTTCTCTGAGATTTGTTCATTAGTAGTTCTGCTGTTCAAAATATCTACCAGGAAAATGACTTTTTTATTTTTCTAATTATATAGGTAATACTAACGCAGAAAACTCAAGCAACAGAACAAAATAAAGAAGGAAATTAAAAATCACCTAAAGTCTTTCCAATAGGGTAACCACTAAATGTTTCAGTCAGCATTCTTCAGAGAAGGGGCGTGAGGGAGCCTTCTGAAGTTTTGCAAATGTCCTATATGTTTATCAGGTTGGCAGTCACATGGGTGTATACAAAGTAAAAATTCATCAAGCCGTACACCTAAGATTTGTGCACTTTAGTATATGTATGTTATGTGTCAATTAAAAAATCTTCCAGATATTTCTCTCTCTGTACAATTTTACAGAAATTGAATGACATTATCCATTCTGTTTTGGTAAGTATTTCATGCTTTATAGGATTTTTCCTTAGAAACATATTTACTTATTTTATCTTTGTGTTGGACAGGGAATATTTTGTGGCAAGGTTTAGAATCTTATTAAAGCTCTGCTACAGTCTGAATGTTGGTGTCCCTTCAAGATTCATGTGTTGAAGTTCTAAGCCCCATGATGATGGTATTAGGAGGTAGGGGTCTTGGGGAGGTGATTAGGTCATGAGGGTGGAGCCCTCATGCATGGGATTAGTGCCCTTAAAAATGAGGCCAAGGGAGCTTATTTTCCCCTTCCACCAAGGGAGGACTCAGTGAGAAGGCACCATCCATGAAATATCAGGCCCTCACCAGACACCAAATCTGCCAGTGCCTGATCTTAGACTTCCCAACCTCCAGAACTATGAGAAATACATGTCTGTTGTTTATAAGCCACCTAGTCTCTGGTACTCTGTTATTAACAGTGCTAACGAATGGATACAAGATAGTTTGAGTAAATAGAAGTTTTAGGGAATGCATGTAACAGACATTCTCACAGTATCCCATCCCAATTATATTTCTTATTTTTTAATTTCTAATTATATTTAAGCAAATCTTCTGAAACTTCTCTAACTTATCATACATTCTATTAACTTGGAGAACTCAGAATTTCATAATGATCTCAGAGGGTAGCTTCATGGTTTCCATCAGACTGTTCTCTCACTGAAAGAGCCATTTAATGAGATCTTGATAAATCCATGGAGTTCATTGTGTGTATGTTCTGTACTGCACAATGTGGCTATGCCTGAAAAGTGCAAAACTGGAAAATAAATATCAGAGAAGCTAACACTCTTCTTGTTAGCAGATCAGAATTGTTGGTTTATTTATGTGGGTAAATGGCAGAAATACCTTTTATTACTGTATTAGAAATTTATGTAGTGAATATTTGTTGACTGAGAATCTAATATGAAGATACTTTTAAAAGTTCGTGGAAAAACAGAATTGAAAGATAACATGAACCTTTCGATGAAATTTTTGAAGATCCCCCGTATGTGTGACATTGTGTTGGATGTTGGAGATACAGTAATGAATATAAGTTTGTGCTGGATCTCAGTGAACAGAGTCCAGTATAAAGTAGAATGCAGAGGTGCCCTGATTTTCCTGATTGCCCAAGAGTCAGGGCTGCACTGGTAATCTCACTGGTGATAGTGGTACACGCCATAAATGAAGGAAATATGTAGAGTCAGAAAGAGTACAGGAAAGCAGAGGTCTAAAAACCTGGAGAGACATTTGGAGGTTGGTATAAGGTGAAGTGAGCCATTAAAATATTATGAAGCCAAACTGTGATGCCAGAAATTTGAGAGCTGGATAACAAAAAGAAGGGAATTTGGAGTATAGGGTGATGGGAATTGAAGTCACGAAAGAGAGTAAAGAAGGGAAAAGAGGGGGCAGGGACGAAGCAGAGGAAACTGCTGGCATCTCAGCTTTGATATTAAGGGTGAATATGTTAGGCTAAATGGCTGCGGGAAGAAAAGAGAGTAGACACTCAAGATGAAAAAAATATACGTGGAGTAAATGTGGCTGTACTTCTGGAACCGACAAGAACCTGCTTAGGTCTGGCTCCATCACAACAGCAGACCAAAATAAGTAGCACCTGATTCTGTTTTAAGTACCAGGTCTATTGAAAAGAAGATAGAAGGTTTAGTTGCCTGGTACTGAATGCATGAACAAGTTAGTTTTCTTTTCCAAAGAAAATCTTGTATCTTCTGGTGTTTTCCTACATGCCCACTCCTGTCCTGTCCTGTCCACTTGGGATACACACTGAATAGCAGCAGCAGCAACAACAAGAAACTTAAGTCTTTTCATGATTAGGATATAATTGCTACTGAAGATAGAGTAAAAACATCAAAATGTCATGCAAAGACTTAACAGCAGTTGGTGGGTGGTCTGTTTGTTAATGGTGGTAGAATAAGCCTCTTACTGTCGAACTGGAAAAATGTTAAAACAAAACAAAAATTATGGTCCAAGTTAGGATACTTAATACTGATCATTAAGGATGAGAAAGGGCATTTGAAGAAGTAAAACACAAGTTAGTTACTCTTTGATGAATGTTTGTGTTTAGAGTAACATTGGACTCTCTCCCCTCCTAACCCCTAACCTGACATCTAAGCCAAATATTTAGCATAAAAGAAATGCTAATCGGCTGCCTGGAGTTTGATCCCAGTGGAAATTTCATTTCCATTGTTTCTTAGAATAAGTGGATTTATCTTGGCTTCCATTGTTTAAGGAAATGCTTTGATTCCTGCATTCTTTCCAGCCAAAGGCACGGGGAAGACTTCCCGAGTAGGAAGTAAGCTCTGTGTATGTCTCTGTTGCAGACTTGGATATTTATTGGAATTTAAAATTCAGATTTGATGTGAGAAGATGGAAGAAATCTTCTGATGAAACAAGCAAGTAAAACCCAGAAGTGTGCTACTCTAGCCTGCTGATCCAGGCCCAGTGGTACTGAAGTTTAAACTCTGTTGCTTTCACAGTGTTGTTTCAGTGTTTAATGACATGCATCGTCCTTAAATCTCTTGTGTACAAGAGCTTATCAGAGAGAGAGAAAGATAGAGATAGATAGATGGAGAGAAATAGAAAGGCTTTTTATTGTCCTTTATTACCGTGGAAATAGTTTTCATGTTACTAAATACAGACACTTCTAATATTTGCTTTGTAATCAATATGTTACTTCCATATATATAGCTAGTGGCCATATTGGGTGCTTTATGTACATAAGAATGATGTCATGTATGATAAATACTTGACCAAAACACGGGAAAAATGACCCCATTTTATACCTGGGAATATGCTGGCAAGATCACCGGAGGTTGGAGTGTCCTTGCCTGTCATTAAATTACTCAAAAGACCCATGGTCATGAAATATGAATGTTAAGAACCCCATTTGTGAGGAAAAAGAAAAAGAACAGGAGGAGGAGGAGAGAGAAGAGGAAGAAGAAAGAAAGAAAAAGAAAGAGAGAAAGAGAGAAAGGAAGAGAGGGAAAGAAAGAAAAAAGAAAGAAAGCAATGCCCTGTAAGGGAATTCCTGGCATAGACAGGCAGTCCCCCCACTACTCTGGACTCTGCAAAGCCAGCTCAGATGCTGCTTTCCCTATGGGCCCTTCTGTTCTGTCTCTAGCTCCTTTGTGTGTGTGTTGCATTTACAGTTGTTCTTAACAGCTCCTTAGCATTTCATTCCAATGTGTAGAGTGCCATAATTTATTTAACCAGCTTATTGTTGATTGATTTTTAAGGTACTATTGCTATTTTACTACTTTACATTATACTTTAATTAGTAAATAGCTTTAAAATATATCATTTTATAGGTGTGTGAATGTATATGGAGGATATGTGTGTGTGGGTGTGTGAAATTGGTTAGGTTAAAAGGTATGCCCATTTTAAATTTAGCTATCACTACCAAATTGCCTCTATAGGGACATCAATTACATATCAATCAGCAACGTATAAGAACATACCAGGGCCTGCCCGTGGCTCACTCCGGAGAGTGCGGTGCTGATAACACCAAGGCCACGGGTTCGGATCCTATATAGGGATGGCCGGTTCGCTCACTGGCTGAGCGTGGTGCTGACAACACAAAGCCAAGGGTTAAGATCCCCTTACCGGTCATCTTTTTAAAAAAATAAAAATAAAAAAAGAATGTACCAATATGCTGCATTATTAAACTTTTCATCTTTACAAATCTGATCTTTGAAAAAAAGTATCTCAGTAAAGCTTTGAATTAGCATTTCCTTTAAGTGAGGTTGAATATCTTTTCATATGTTAAAAAGCTATTTGTATTTCTCTTTCTGTGAACTGTCTGGTAATATCCTTTACCCATATTTCTGCTGGTTTGTTCATTATTTTATTGATTTCGAGGATATCATTATATATGAGAGAAATATAGTCACTGATAGGAACTGCAGATATTTTCCAATCTATCATTGCTTTCATGTAGTTGAGTTTTCTCTCTTTTTTTCCCCAGCTTTATTGAGGTACAATTTACAAACAAAAAATGTAATATTTAAGGCGTACAATGTGGTGCTTTGATGTAGGTATACCTGTATAATGATTCTGACAATCAAGTTAATTAACATAGCTATCTCCTTACATTGTTACCTTTTGTGTGGGTGATGAGAACACTTAAGATCTACTCTTTTAATACATTTCAAGTATATAATACAGTATTATTAACTATAGTCACATCCTGTATATTAGATTTCTAGAACTCATTCATCTTATAACTAAAAGTTTGTACCCTTTGAACCACATCTCCCCATTTGTAGTTAAGTTTAGCAATTCTTTATTGCATGATTTCTAGATTTCATGGTGCATTTAAAAATACTTTTTTTTTTTAAGGAATAAGGTTTATTGAATATAAAGATTTGACAACATATTTCTATAGGGTAATCAAATGAGCCATCATATTTGTGTGTGACACTCTTCCAGATGAATGAGGAGATATTGCCATTGATTGTTGTGAAAGAGAGAGTAACAGCAGAAAGACAACAGGACAGACATTTTTCTTAGACTTGCTCATTTTTCAGGACTGATATATAATATGTTTTCTTCTCTGAGGAAATTTGGCATATGTTCTCTGCTGTGTCTCAAATTGCTTCGAGATTTCTCTTCCAGGGAGCGGAGCTTTGTGGTAAGTATTTTGCTGCATTGATCTACCTCCTCAAGAACTTTCTTAACCACTATGGGTTTGGCGTGCTCCATTGCTTGCCTGGTTGTGGGCAGGGGTGGGGCTGGCTCATGGCTCCATCTCAGGACCCCCTAAAAAGACTTTCATAAATCTAGAGATCTAATGTACAATGTGAGGACTATAATTATAATATTGTATCGTGTACTGGAAATTTGCTAAGAGAGTAGATTTTAGGTGCCATGATCACACACACACACACACACTAATAATTAGGTGAGATAATGAATATACTAATTTATTTGACTATAGTAATCATTTTACTCTGTATTTGTATATCAAAACATCATGTTGTACAACTTAAATATATGCAATAAGAATATATATAAAAAAGGCTTTTAAGGAATAAGATTTATTGAATACAAAGAATTAACAACATATTTTTATAGGGTAATCAAATAAGTCACCATATTTGTGTGTGACATTCTTCCAGATGAATGAGGAGATACTGCTATTGATTGTTAAGAAAGAGAAAGTAACAAAAAGACAGCAGAACAAACCCTAACCCTAACCCCAACCCTAAGATTCTCTCTCTCACACAGTATTTGGTGATTACCTTGCCATTGCACATGTTGTCATGAAGTTAGTTGCCATATAAGTGATGTGTAAAGAACTAATAATGGCTCTTAAAAGAGAATTGAATCTAAAAGCAGAAACAAATCGTGTGCCCAAGAAGGTCACAAAACATTTAAAGTACTACCTAGCAAATTGTTAACTGTGTAAAAGTTGCTTTACATAGTACAAGATCTCCATTATACCATTAAAAGAAATCTTTATATTACCACTTGAAAATTTTATTCTGTATAATTTTAAGCTGAGCTTAATTGCAACTCTTAAAAGTAAACACTTTTATAAAAGACTCAGTGTTTAACATTTTTGGTCAAGTAACTCTTATTGATGTATTTTAGGATGCTTTTCCATGCGAAAGAAGTCATTTCATGAATTCAGAACATGCAGAAGCTTTTTGTAAGTTTTACCTCCACCAACATGGAAACATTGGACGGAGTCCATAGAATGAAGATAGAAAGCTCAACATACCAATTTCAGGGCCAAAGGCAGAAGAAAAATTGATTTTCTCTGTCATTTTGATAACTTTTACTGAACCTCATTAGGGAATTTAAAGTAAAAACAGATAATTCAAGTGTGTAAAGAAAATTTGTATTTTTGTCCATGGAAGTGTGACCTTGATATTTGCTATGTTCTTTGTTAAAGCGCAGTGTGGGACTGAAGAGGAACCCGTATTGCGAGTAAGTTTAAATTTTCCTAAACAGGATTTTCATTGAAAGTTACCTTAGAGATCATCTTTAGCCAGTCTCCTCATTTTGTTGACTAAGAAATAAAGGATCAAAAGATCAGATGACATGCCTGTAGACTTTATATTGCTAGCACATATCTTTTAAACTAAGCATTTATGGATTTATAGCAGTGCATAAAAATACAGAAAGTAAGGAGAGAAAATAAAAATTATATATTTAATCCATCATTCTTCTGGAGGGAAGGTAAACTGTGTCACTTTAAAGCATTTGAAATAAGTTTTCAAAATATCAACAAAAAATTTAAAGGCCACTCTGAAAGCTCAGCTGACTTACGTTAGGGCAAACAAGAATGATTTTGCTAGGTAAAGAGTACATGAAACATATTTCCTCAGAAACTACTCCCTGTTAAACTACAAAGAAATGAAGTCTATGGATGATTATAATTATTAAGCAAAATGAAAGCTTTTCTGGGTACATTTTTGACATTTTGAGTTTGACTTCATGGAAGTATGAAGTTTTCACAATGAAAGTCAGTTTATATAAATAACATTATGTCCCTCCCAGTCATCAAAAACTTCCTTTCACAATATTCATCCTTAGAAATGAAAAACGATATTAGGAACAGCCAGAGATGAATGACAATCTTTTGCCCCAGCTGCCCTGGCACACGGGAGGCCCGAGGGAATCGTTAAAGGCATGTTGAATGAAGGATGGATGACTGGATATTATCCGACTCAGAGCTCTCACGTTGTTGAGCTATGCTGTCAACCCTACAGCAGCCTACCTCTTAACAGGCATCTGCTTTAGTAAGGTAGAAATTCTTACCTTACTTGTTATTTTGATTGGATATTCTGTCATCATAGCCAAATTGACCAGTGAAGTCAATTGCTCATTTTGGCTACTGGAAAGCTGTCAAGAAGCAAATTCAGGGAAATCATAATTGTGGAATTATAAAAGAAATGAAGTTTTAAGAGTCAGGGTCCTGTGTTGAGAATTAGAACTGGTAAAAATATTTAAATTAAAAAAGACTTTAGGATTGGTCACAAAATCTTATACTTATTGGTTCCTTTTCTTAAAAAAAAAAAAAAGGAAACTTTTCCCCAAATCATTGGCTCTAGACTCTAAATCAAAATGGCCATTAGCACTAACTGTGGGGCTTAAAAAAAATTAAATGAAGATTATTAAGCCCCTGATTTCATAACTTGAGTTTTTAAAAATCATTTGTTTATTAAATGGAGAGTAATGACACTTCAGGAAATAGAGGATATTCATGCTTGAGTGTATTATTTCTTAAAAATGATTTAAATATTTGAGAAGTAGGAAGGAGTAAGGACATATTTGTCTTCACTGATCTACTTTGCCCTGTAGATTCAGGACAAAGCGCTAATGGGAGGGACAAAGACAGGGGTCCTCTAGTCGCAACTGTATCTCAATAATATCCCTTTGGAAGATAAAATGGCCTCAACACGGCTAGCTTAACTTTGCATCCCTAAAATGGTCATTCTTGCCTTCTACTCCATAGCTAAGGGTGAATAAAAATATAAGATTGTTTCTCTTTGTTTTTTCTTCTTTTGTGTTTAATAAAATCCTCTCTGAGTTCGTGCTTGAATACATTATTTCTCAAAAATCATTTAAATATTTGAGAAGTAGGGTGGAGTAAGGACATTTTTCATCTTCATTGATTTGAGGGCTGAAGCCACACAGCTATCTCTTATCAGCATTATCTAGGCCAATTTAAACAGAGGAAAAGGGAAAATATAATATTTGATTTTAATTTGTCTTCCCATAAACTAGGACAAAATATGGAGGTATTCCTAGGCCGAAACAAATATTCAGAATATAACTGAATATGGGAAATTATAATAACCTGAGAATAATTAGACTATTTCTTCTCAAGTTTGGGTCTTTCCAACCTGTCTCTCTTTGTAGCCTTTGGAACAATATTTGTAATTTTTTTTTTAACCAGCATTTGAACTCCTTTCTGATGTTGGAGAGTCAGACACGTATGAGTTTTGGAAGCTAAAGGTCACATATACCCTTTTCATGAGTCTTGGCAGTTAGGGTACAGGCCAGCCACTCAGGATTCGGAGGCTCCTGCCTAGACTTCAAGAAACAGATGATGCAGGAGAGCCTGGCTGCCTGGCTTGAGTTCCAGCTCCTTTTCTCACTAGCTCTATGACCTTAGCCGAGGTCCTCAGTCTCCCTGAGCCCCAGCATTCTAACCTGTAAAATGGGAAAATTACTTTCTTCAGAGGGTTATCTGAAGGATTAAGTGGGATAAAGGCAACTTGCTTAGAACCGGGCCTGACAGTAAGCTCACAGTGGATGTGAACCCTTATAGTGCTAGGCACGTGATGTAACAAAACAAGGACAATTTAAAATATATCTGGCATTGGCCGTGTCTTGTACCTGATGTGCGGTGGTGACTTTGCAACCAAGGAGTTCTTTTTATGTGACTCTGGTGGTGGATCCTTTCATTTTGTTTTGTTTTTCAAACTTAATCCTCCAGCCTTCCAGTCAGTTTTGTGAGCTACTTAGTAACTTCCAGAAAATTCCTTTTCTAAGTAAATTTGCAAGGTTTCATATTCAAATGGGTACAGTCTGTGACTATCAAATGAATGCCTGACTATTGTGCTGGACTGTTTTACTTTGGTTTCATTTATATGAGCCTTTTCCTGATGAAAACAGAGTAAGCTTCTCAACAACAAACCTTGCCTTTTGTATGTTTCAGCGACAGAGCCTGGCATTGTACTAGGCCCCAAATCAGCACTGTGCCACCCTCTCCTAGCACCTGGGCTGGCACATAGGAGGCCCAAGAGAATAGTTAAAGGTAGGTTGAATGAAGAATGAATGAATGGATATTATCCAACTCAGAGCTCTCACATTGTTGAGCTATGCTGTCAACCCTAAAGCAGCCTACCTTTCAACAGGCATCTGGTTTAGTGAGACAGAAATTCTTACGTTACTTGTTATTTTTGATTGGGTTTTCTCTCATTGTAGCCAAACACATCCTCACATTAAGACTGAACATTTCTTAGATGCTGCCCCTTTTTTCCTGTTAACCATCTACTGCCAAAGAAGTGCTCCTTGACAATCTTTTGAAAAGTGATTTATAAGTGTGCTTTACAATGTTCTCTTGGAAACAAATATTACTTTACAGAGATTTTGTCTGGTTCACTAAAACCAGCCCTATTTCCTTCTTTAATTCAGGAGAATCTCTTTCTGTGTGATGGTTGAATATTGGAATAAATGGAAGAGAGTAGATATAAAATAAGTTGGAGGCAAATGTCTTTATTTCAGAATGGAACTTTTTATAAAGTTTTTGCATTATATTTTACATTAGTTAATTATCTCATTAATTAAGGAATAATAAAGTGATTTGCATTACACATACCAGAAACTAAAAAAGTCCAAAATTTTTTTCTATTTAATTATGAACGGCCTCAATGGCCTGTTTTTACAGAGGTATTTTATAAAATAGCCTGAGTAAACATAGTAAAAGGAATTTCAGCGTGCACAGCAAATCCTTGGAAAGAGTTCTATCAGAGCTTTCATCTGGCCACCAACCTGAAATACTGATCACAAGCCAGAACATCTCTCCATGTTGCCTCCCTTCAATGGTGTTAAATTGCAGTGCGGCCAGGACGAAAAAAAAAAAACCGCCAGATTTTAATAATATTCAGTCTTAGATGCCATCAGCAAGATGACATTTCCTGGAAAGAACTATGTTATTACAGTATTATTATTTGTAATGATTTGCTTGATATGATCAACAAAGAAAAAGTAAATTATCCAAATGGGAGTTCTGGCAGGGAGCTGCATTCTCATTAACAGAAGTATTAGTGGGCCAAACACATGAGTAAACACTGAAGATGAACTTGATGTTAGAAAGGAGGGGCTGCTCATGAAGACCACAAGAATCTGTAAGGCCAAGGAACTCTGGTTTTACCCACTTAGAGAGAATAAAACTATGCTGACTTCTGCCAAACTTCTTGGCTTCCTTAGCCAGGATTTATATTTAAGGAAAATTTAAAAGTCAAAATAGCATAGTTTACACGATGTCATGGGCTTTATCATTGTCCTCTTTTAGATGGACATCATGGCATAAGCTCTGGAGCTCTGGCATTTCAGAGAAATACAAGGAAGAGTGTGGGGGTGGGGGCGGGGCAGAAGAGTTCAAATTCATTGGCAGAAGGTCATCAAGCTTTAAAGATAATAGGTTAGAGTTGACAGGTTTTGAATATTACTGACTCGGTTTGCCAGTAAGAAAAATGTGATACAAAAAACTTTAACAATGACATTTATGAGTTAGTTATAAAAGAGACTATAGATAATTTAACAAAACATATTCATTTTTATAGTTTGGATAGTTGCCTTTTAAAAATACGTAAAGTGAAAAAACAAGAAAAATTTAAGTTCAATGAATGATGTTCTGATACAGTCTCCTGACAGATCCCTGCCAATTTCTGCTGTAATAAATACCAATACTATTCTCTAAAAGTCCTTGTGTAAATACGACTTCCAAGTCCCAGATGGTCAGTGATCTAATTCAAGTAATATTTGATTCAAATCATAAATGGAAGACATTAAACAATGTAGAATTACTTGTAAGAGGGTATAAGCAATATTATTAAATATGAAAGTACTGAAACATAACTACTATTTTTTTCTAAAAGGAATTTATTTTTTAATGGATAAAAATAAGATGCATTTTCTAATGAAAAAATCGTAAATTATATTGCTGCTTGTCTTCCAAATTTCATACTAAGAAATGAATCAGTCTTGAATGACACTCTTCATTTGCAAAAAGCAGTAGATTCACTCCAGGGCTTTCTCAAAAAATTAAACTTTATGCAAAAATGCCCCCAATGTAGCTGAGGAGATGGATCCAAGAGTCACATTTTTTTATAGGGACCATGTTATAAATTTACAAATTAGTCATAGGTTGGTGGTGGGACATGTGAGATGCAAAGAAATTTGGGATCACCTTCTTGGTTTCTTTCAAATTTATGGTTGATAGATTACAGTGGGTTACCAGAAGTCAGCTTCCCAACACTTCTGTGTCATGTTCTTTTTAGGGCACTCTAAGACACTAAGAAAACTGGGTTGTGTTTATAGGTGTACACCCCCCTCTGCCTCTTCTTTCCCCTTTCTTCTCTCCCTCTCCCCTCCTCTCGCCCCTTCCACTTCATATTTCCTGCATTCCCAGCACAGGATGCTGAATTTGAATATCTTCCTCAGCCCTTGGGGCAGAACACTCTCTGCCCGGACCCATTAAAAAACAAAACAAGACAATCCGGCACCTAGTCCAGATTTTTTGACTAATATTTGTTGAGCTGGAGTACATAAAAATGGTTTTACAAACAGGATCTGAGCCTTTGGGGCCTACCAACCCAAATACATTTGTTAGTGCTGTTTAAAGCATGTCCTGGCTCTGGTACTATTAAATGAAGACTAGCCAACTCAGGATGCTGGTAACCATGGTTTTGGTCCAAACCCAGAGCTCCAGGAACCCAAAGAGCAACGCAGAAGGAGAGGTGTGGGGATTCTTCCCTCTTGCCTGGTGGTTTCGCTTTTGACTGGAACAATGTACTCTTTCCACAGATGGAAGAATAGTTCTGAATTTCAAATGCACTTGGGTGATTTTTTAACATTCTGCATTAGGAAACATTTATGCTCACTCAAAAATTTCCACATTCTTCTGCATTTTCTTCACCTCATATATAAAACATGGTCTTCCCTTGGGGCTTTCCTCTTCTCACTTTGCTAAACTCAAAGCTCAGCTGTGACCTTTATAACTGAATCGTGGAAAAATTTCTCTTTTCAGGATTGAGGCTGCACTTGGAAAGTAGAATTCACTAAAGCTAGACAACTAGATGTCTTATAAATTTCTATGGCCATATTTCGTTGATTTGGAGGCACACATTTTTTCATATTATTATCTCCAAAGCAAGGATGCTTGTTTCAATCTGTGGCATCTTATATTCAGTAAAATATTGTATGACACCCAACACTTTCTGGTAATAGCAATAATACCATCTCTTTGGAGGTTCCTAAAATTACATTGGGATCTACAGTTATGGCACTTGGATATCAGTAGCTATCTGTGTCCTATATATTCACATCCCTCTGAATCACTATGTGGCTTTCAATCCTCTTAAGGTCCTATGACTTGGATTAGGATAGCATTTGAATGAGTAAAGGCTTGTTTTTGTTTTGCTGTTTGTTTTTGAAGGCTAGCTTCTCATTCTTTGCCTTTTACAGCTATGACGTAAAATAATTATAATTAATACTTATTTAGTGTTGACTATGTAGCAGGCACTGTTCTAAGCATTTGAAATACATGGAGTCACTTAATCTGCACAATAACAGGAGGAAGGTGCAATTGTTATCTCCATTTAACAGATGATAAAATTGGAGCCCAGAGAGGTTAAATAATTGGGTTAAATAAGAAGTATTGGAGCAGAGATTTGGAGCCTGGCTCCAGGGTCTGTGCTGTTATCGCACATCACTGCCACATCAAGATCTATGATAATGTAATTGATAAGCACATAGTCTACAAGGAATCAAACTCCAAGTTAACATCAGACTATGGTTGCAAATATTATTACCAGGTTATGTGATGAGGTTTATGTTCTGAGGTCTGAATTTCAGGGTCATAAGAAAGCTTAACAGATTTTTAATGTCTAGCTGAAGAAAACACCACGAAGAGACACTCAGAGACAGGCAACAGGACCAGGACATGGAAGGACAGGATGCGGTGACCACCTTTGTTTTAATTTCCTGATGCTTGGGTATTTTTGTGAATTACCACACATGTAATTGCTTTAACTATCTAACCCTATTATTTACTTTTTCTCAGGCTTGTCTGAAAATAGGTCTTGGCTGTTTTTGAAGGCTGAATCTAACCTCAAACGGCAATTTTTCACCACTGAAAAATTTCCAGAGAATACACTGTGGTCCGTGAAGGTAATTCTAAAAGAAGGTCTCCTAAACTGTTTAACCAATGGAAAGCTCATTGGAAAAAGTATATGTTCTCCTGGACTGACTCCTTTAAATGTAGACATGCTCTTCAGATGTTCAAGTGATAGATATTTATTTTTGAATATGGTTTGTTTTATGGTTAGAGCTCATAAATTACTTAAAATAGGATTAACCTCTTTATACATTGCAGAGATGATTATACTAAATTCTTACCATTTGCTGGCATTCTTCATGGAAAGTGATGTAATATATTTTCCTTCTGGTTTTTAGCATTATGACTGAAACCAAAGTTGTTAAGAATATCATTCAGATTTCTATCCTAAAATAATATTTTTATGTAATTATCCTGGATCAAGATCATGCTACGATATAGATTCTCCTGAAAAAAGAATTCCAACTTATCCTATGAATAAAAAATAGATTCCATTTGAATAAGTGACCAATATGCTACTATTTTCCCTTTATTTCTTGTTTCACTTTATTAATCTATCAACTAGATTTCAAAAAGCACAATTAAAATGTCAATACATTTATGGCTTTTATTGTCATTATTATTTCATGCAGCTATTAACCCTGCCCTCCATGTGCATTTAGAGATACAAAGTATTCTTTTGGTACCCAGCAAGAGTCCACTCTTTCTCTGGGCTACAGGACAGTATAACGGAGACTGAACCATGCTGAAATTTGCAATGGCTAGCTGAAGACTGCAGCGTGACCCAAGCTCCCTTCTTCCTATTTCCTAACCTGTATACTTTTCTTCTTTTTATGTTTTATTTAATTTATTTTTTTAATTGAAACACAATTGATTGTACATATCTGTGGGATACAGCCTTGAATATCAATACTTGTGTGAAATATGTGATGCTCAAATCAGGATAATTAGTATATTCAACATTACACAATGTGATAACATTTTGTGGCCCTTTACCAATTTCTCACTAACCCCTCCTTCTCTTCCCCCTTTTCAACCTGTGGTAACCTCAGTTCTATTCTCTAATTTTGAAAGTTCAATGTATTATTATGATTTTTGCATTTTTCTTTATTTATGTGTGTGTGTGTGTGTGTGTGTGTGTGTGTGTGTGTGTGTGTGTGTGTGTTTAGCTCCCACTTATAAGTGAGGTCATGTGGCATTTCTCTTTCTGTGCCTGGCTTATTTCACTTAACATAATTTTCTCTAACTTCATCCATGTGCCTGTGAATGGCTAAATTTCATTTTTTTTTTTAATGAGAGAGTAGTATTCCATTGTGTGTGTGTGTGTGTGTGTGTGTGTGTGTGTGTGTGTGTGTGTGTGTGTGTATACACACATACATACCACATTTTCCTTATCCAGTCCTCTGTCAATGGACATTTAGTTTGGTTCCAACTCTTGGCTATTGCAGATAGAGCTGTGATGAACATGGGGGTGCAGGTATTCCTTCGACATGATGATTTCCATTCCTTTGGGTATATACCCAGTGGTGGGATTGCTAGATTGTATGGCAGCTCTCTGTAGTTGTTTGAGGGACCTCCGTACTGTTTTCCATAATGGCTGCACTAATTTACAGTCCCACCAACAGTGTAGAAGAGTTCCCCTTTCTCCACATCCTTGCCAGCATTTGTTATTCTCTGTCTTTTTGATAATGGCC
Organism: Cynocephalus volans; assembly: GCF_027409185.1. Lineage (NCBI taxonomy): Eukaryota > Metazoa > Chordata > Mammalia > Dermoptera > Cynocephalidae > Cynocephalus > Cynocephalus volans. Next base: position 153,059,975 of record NC_084464.1, on the reverse strand, counting down.
AGTTTAACCGGGATGAGATGATATCCCAATTTAGTTTTGATTTGCATTTCCCTGATGCTTAGTGATGTTCAGCATTCTTCATGTGTCTGTTGGCCATTCATATATCTTCCTTTGAAAAATGCCCATTCAGTTCCTTTGCTCATTTTTTAATTGGGTTACTTGTTTTTTCACTGATAAGTTGTTTGAGTTCCTTGTATAATCTGGATATTAATTACTTGTTGGATGCATAGTTTGCAAATATTTTCTCCCATTCTGTAGGTTGTCTTTTCTCTCTGTTAATTGTTTCTTTTGCTGTGCAGAAATTTTTAGTTTGATATAATCTATACAAGGAAGGTATAATAATAGCATATTATCTTGATTTCTCTGCCTTGGAGTGTTGGAGTTTGCTGTTAATCTGAACAATGTTTTAGATTTTCTCATACCTGAATTGGGGTGGGGTGAGGTGGGTAGTGAGATAGTTGCTTTATCTGCGTTAATTTGTAAGTTTTTTTCTAGAATTTAGCTTTCAATCAGCTATAAATTATGTGAAAGTGCTCCTTGTCATGGCAACGGAAGGCTTTGTCTGAAAAGAATGATTTACGTGTCTTGTGTAAGGGACTTATTGAGAAAGAAACCTGTAAAGAAGTGAGGAAATGGCAAGAAAATAAGCAAAGATGTGGCTTTAAATGCGGCCCAAGGGTAGCTCTGTGGTGAGTGGCACTCCAGAGCTCTCGCCTTTGAGCAAGGGGACTGTGTTTTCAGCTCCGCAGGTGGCTGTGTGGGAGGCACATAACCTCCTGGGCAGTTGTTGGTGAGACTGAGGACAGTTCTTCAGAGACGAGAGCCACTAGCAGCCAACACTCACCGCGGCTGGGGGCGCGGGGGAGTGGGGGAGTGTCACCCGCCTGGTAAAGGGACCAAGTGAGAAACCAGCAGTGTCCACAATAGGCCCAAGGAAACCAGACAGGGCACAGTCAACAGTAACTTCAAAGAAATGGGAAACTTCGATTTGGCTGCTTGTTCAGTTTTGGAATTATCTAATTTACTTAATCATTAATTGTCTATTGATCAGGGAAGGTGAGTCTGCACATGGCTGTGTTTATAAATCAAAAAGAAAGGGAAAGCCAAATAGTCTTACCATCAGACTTTTGAGAAGTTGAAGATTATTGCTAATGTAATAAACCTGAGATCAAATAGTGTCCCATCTCCTAAACTGCTTTTGGTAACTTTTGGGGAGAAGTGGAGGCTAGATGAGGATAAAAATAACAACCAACACCTGTTTTACTAGAAACTAAAGAGAATGGTTTTTTAAAAAAATACTTACTGTATTTATTTGATAGGATGTCAAAACAGCTACACGCTCATTGGTACCATTCTGAATTATGAGAGGTATTTAAAGAGACAATCATTTCCTCTCTACCCACCCTGTTGAGGTCACCACTGTTAAGGGTTTGGTATTATTTCATTCATTTTACTAGGTGAATATAAACCCACAAAACAAACAGAATTCTTAGGGTTTTCTTTTCTATTTTTTTCTTTTAAAAAAAGAGAGTATGTTTTTAAAAAGTAGGTATGTAACACACTCTGGTGCAGGCTTCAGTGAGCAGGCTTTGTGCTTACTCTGCTTTCAAATGATAAAAAGTTGAATTCTTTGCACAGGGACACAGAGGTGAGGGTTACAGGACATCCCATCTGGTCAAGAAGGAAACGTGGCCCTTGGTCAAGGTCAGAGGAAGCAAAACAGCTGCACTGCGAGGTCGATGCTGTTGACCATAAGGTCAAGCTTTAGGGTTTTGAACTACTCAAGATCCTGGATCTTCTGAAGTCACTTCAGCAGAGAGCTGAAGTTTTTTCCTTTTATAATTTGGTTCACGTCTTTAAAAGGCTGTCTGTTGCTTTCCCATATGACTCTGTGCACAGGCAGCATAAATATTTCTCTTCTTAAAAACAAGCTAGAGTTTGACTTTAGTAGACATTCCCTGAATCCCAGCATCAAGGAACTGTTTAGAACTGAAAGAGGACCACACAGATATGGCCAACCCTCCCTCGGCCGTAGAGTGTGAGGGACTTGCCCACATTTATGCAGTGGGTTGTGGCAGGTGTCGATTTTTTGATGTCCTGTCCAACCTCCTGGCACTTCACAGGGCCCCCTCATGTTTAGTCCTATTTTACTAAAGAGGAAATTGGGGCTCAGAATTTTACATAACTTGCTCAAGCTCACACAGGTAAAATGTGGGAGAGCCTGCACTTGAATCTGAGTTTCACTCCAAACTTCACAACATGTTTGGTAATGTGTGCGAAGTGCTACAGAGAAGCTTTTTCTTATTAACAAGGACAAAGATCAAATGTGGGCCAGGGTTTTAGGAAACTTCTGCACATCACTTGAGTCGCCATGTGTCTTCTGTCGCATCACAGACAGCTGTCATCCCGTGCCGAGATTTTACCAGCTAGTGGGAACGATGGATCTAACCCCCATGAAACAACCCTAAGCAGATATTGAGGTGAGAGAAGAGGAAGGTGAATGAAGACCGAAGTGGGTATGGTGGGAAGAGGGTAGGACTGCAAGTGAAGAGACTCCGATTCTGGGGCTGCCATGTGGTCTTAGACACGTCAGCTAACCTCACTGGCCTCCCTCAGTCACTTGTTTGTTAATCAGGGGTATGAGCAATAGAAGTTCTAGTGCTAACCTTTCTGATTCTGGTCAAGGAAAGCTGGAAGGAACAGCCATATGAACTTGGTTGGTCTTGAAGGGCAAAGTGAAGAAATGGTTGGAGGACAGTCCAGCCTGGGGGAGTAACCTAAGCAAACGCACACAGATGAGGTCAGACAAGCTGCATTTCTGAGACAGTAATAGACCTCATAACGTCCATCCACAAAGCAAGGGTCTGTGCCTGGACAAAGGGCCAGAGAGATGCCAGTGTCGGCAGTGTCTGGAGATCCTGCCCAGCCCACTCACGGCTCTGGATCTCATCTCACCTGTTGTCCCCCTAGTTAAAAGCTTCCTTATTATCCACTCTCAGAAGGTGAATTAGAAATTTAATAATTTTTTTTGGTAATATGTGCTAAGTGCTCCAGAGAAAATTTTTCTCACTTGACAAAGAAAAAGATCAGATGTGGACTTGGGATTTGGGAAACTTCTGCACATGTGCTGAGTCAGGAGGTTTGATCTTATTTCTCCTATTATGTGTGTTGGGTGTCAATTTCATTCAAGCAACAATTATGGTGGACTGATTATACACATGATATTGTGGCTAAAAGCAGCCCACAGCCTAATGAGTCATGGGTAATGGACTGTGGAACTACTGCAGAAGCACATGGGCTATGGGAAAGGAACAATTAAGCCAAGCCAGAGGGACTGGAGAAGGCTTCTCACAGAAAGGGGCATATGAACTGTACCTTGACAGAAAAAAAAAGAGACAGGAGGATAAACAAAGCAGTTGAAGGGAATGGTATGAGGAGAGGCACAGAAGCATGATGTGCACACACTGACCAGGGAATGACGAGCCCTGTCTGACATGGCAGGACCTGGTGAGTGAAGAGTTGGAGAAGGGACAAAGCTGAACATGTGCTGAGGTCTCATCACGGCTCTTCCTGTTCTGAGCAAAAAGTTCTGAATTTTTAAAACATGTGAGTTACTATACCGCGTCCTGAGACTTAGTGTGGGATTCTGGGGGTGGACCTAGGCTTGTCGAAACTCTACAGTTAAGGACAGAAAAAAAAAAGAAAAAAAATGGAATGAAGCCGCTAACTGCTTATTGAGGTTAATGGGCTAAAAAACAGAAGGGTGTGGAAGGGAGTAGGGGAAGAGGAACTAAAATGCGGGTTTTGTACAGACTTTGGAATAAAATTGTACTGTAAAAATAAATTCAGGTTCAGCCAGAATCGTCAGAGATGATTCAGTAGTTCAGGAAGTTAAAAATCAACTTTTATCATGTTGTTTTATGTTGAAACCTTGTTAATTGGTCTTTAAATTATAACTAATTAAATGAACACACCCTGCTTAAAGAAAGGCACAGTTAAGTGATGAGTGTTTCTTGGAGTAAAGTGGGTTTAGTATTATTGTTCTTGGGCTGAGATGGGGTGGGGGGGCAGAATACCCTCTATGAAAATAATGACAATAAATATTTAAAAGGTGATTCATTGTTTAAGAGTAGAAGTTTGCACTTTTATGTTTCTCATCTGAGGGCTCAGAAAATTATTTATCAGACTCAGCTAGATTAGTCAACGCTTATTCATTCATCGAGCATTTATACCAAGTCCTTACTATTCTTGGTACTTTCTTGGTAGGAAGAAGAGAGTCTCCATGGGTTGAATGCCATGGGGTTGCTGAAGGATCTCAATAAGAAGACAAAGCAACTAAGCAACAGTTTTAAAGTATTATATGAGCATATACAGTATTTTATTTTTATTAACCACATTCATAAATGTTAGAGGGACTGGGGGAAAAATCACATGGTTCTCCAAAACAAAAATCTCAGAGTTGTTTTTTGCTTTTCTTTTCTCCTTCATCTGCTCCCAAACCACCCCGCCCAACCCCACCACAAATTCAGTCTGTCACCAAGTCCTACCGAGACTACCTCTGAGGTGTAGTAGACCTGTTCTCTTTTCTTCTCTATTATCTCTGCTTTAGGCCTATTACTTACACCAATGTTTCTCCAAGTGTGTTCCCAAGATCCTGGAGATCCCTGAAACCCTATCAGGAGGTTTGTGAGGTGAAAATATTGTCATGGTAAAAGAAACCATTTTCATGGTTTTATTCATTCTTTAAAGAGTAGAAAGTGGAGATTTTTCAGAAGGTATAGGAAGTATAATGTCCCATCTCTAATGGCTAATAGTATGTGTGTTTAGGCATTCTTGTGTTTTAATTTTTTCTCAATTTTTATTTATAATATAGTAAAAATAGACAGATATAACCCACATAAATAAAATCTCCTTGGGGTCCCCAATAATTTTTACGAGTGTAAAGTGGTCTTGAGAGTGACTGTGTGAGCATAGCTGGCCTAGGTAAATTCCTTACCTAGCTGGTCTTCCTCCTCCTCATGCTTATATGGTCTCACCCCTTATCCTGATCATTCTCAATTTGTCCTCCATACTGGCAATAAGGTCATCTTCTGAAACATAGGTCTGGTAGTGTGTTAGTCCATCTCTGTTGCTTATAACAAAATACCTGAAACTGGGTAATTTATAAAGAAATAAAATTTATTTCTTACAATTTTGGTGGCTGGGAAGTCCAAAGTCCAGGGAACACATCTGGTGAGGGCTTTTCCTGGTGGTGACTTGCAGTGATGCAGGGTGTCACAGGGTGAAATGCCTGAGCAAGAAAGGATTAAGCTTCTCAGTTGCTCTCCTTCTAAAGCCATCAGAACCACGTCCATTACTCCATGAATGGATCAATCCACTGGTGAGGACACAGTCCTCATGATCTAATCACCTCTTTAAGGCCCCCCCTTTTAATGACCATAATAAGGTTTCTTGCCCTCTTGACAATGTTATAGTGGGGAGTAAGTTTCTAATACATGAAACTTTGGAGAACACATTCAACCCATATCAGGTAGTCATCATGAGTTTAGAAACTTCCAATGGCTTCATGTTTTCTTATAGAATGACACCTTAGACTAGCATTGAAAGGTTGTCACAGTCTGGCTTAAAACTTCCTCTCCAGTCTCATCTCCCACCACCTACTGTGTACACTATCCCCTGGGCATGAAGAGCTGAGGTCATTGAGTATCTTATCTTAATACCTTCCCAATTAAAATGAATGATTCCAGAATCTGCATTCCAAAAGTATGGTGTTTACACCTTTTTTTTTTTTTTTTTGTCACTTATCAGTATAAGTTGTGTGATAACTGTGTAGAACTGTCTGTCTGTACCCCTTGAATGTGAGTTCCTTAGGGATGGGGACTTTGTCTTGTTTATTCTTGCAGTTCCTCAGACCTACATGGTGCCAGGCTTATTACATTTAGTAAAAAGTGCTTTAGTAAATGATTTGTTGAATAAATGATTGAACAAATTCTTGAAATAACCAGACACTATTATCTACATATATGAGCATTTTGTAGTAGGTACAGATTCAGAAATAAAATATCAGGACTGATTTTTGAACCTGTCTACCTGATGAGACATATAAAGATGTAAATCTCATTATTTGTAGACATTTCTGGGTTTGTATAAAATAGCATTGCTTGGCCCAATTACCTACTTTGTTCATCAAAGTAGGTATTAGATGGCTTTGATCTTTTCCAACCATGTATCCAGCCTCAAAGCATTAAGATTTGCTATCACTGAGATTATTAAAAGGAATATGTCTTATGACTTTGGGCTTAATTACAGTTCTGTTTCATTCCATTCAATTCGACAGGCACTTATTGAGTGAGCAGCTCTGTAGGTAGCTGTGGATATGGAGATGAATTGTACAAGGCTCTGCCTTTGAGAAGCTCACAGTCTAACATGAAAAACAAAGCAATAAACACATAAACACAGCTTATCACCTACTATGTGCCAGGCACTCTTCTATGAACTTGGGAAACCAGTGAACAAAACAGATGAAAATCCCTGTCCTTATGCAATTGCACATTTTAGTTTTCTTACTCTGCAGGCCATCTTGAGGGTTTGTGGGCAAACTGCCCAAACATTTGGACGACCGGGAAGGGGACTCTAGTGAAGTTAAAGATCAGTAACTCCTCTTCCCTGTCTTGTTAAGGAAGGCTTCCTGGGCGGTGTATCTTCAGATGGGATAGATGGGTGAAGAAAGTCCTGTGTAGAAAGTCAGCAGGTCAACGGGCTACAATAGAAAACATGTGCTTCTTCTCTTGACCTCTTCACCAGGGATTCTTAAAAAATAGTCTTTCTCTTTTAGAACACTTTAAGATTTACAGAAAAATTGAGAAGATAGTACAGAGTTCCTATAAACACTCACCCAGGTTTTCCTGTTATTAATATCTTACATTAGTATGGTATATTTGTCACAATTAATGAACTAACAGCTGTACCTTATATTAACTAAAGTCAATACTTTATTCAGATTTCAGAAGTTTTCCCCTAATGTCCTTTTTTCTGTCCCAGGATCTGATCCAGGATACCACATTGTATTTAGTCATTGTGTCTCTTAAGCTCCTTGTGGCTGTGACACTTTCCTATACTTTCTGTATCGTGGGGAGTTTTGAGTAGTACTAGTGAAGCATATTGAAGAATGTTATTCAATTGAGATTTGCCCCATGTTTTTCTCATGATTAGACTGGGACTATGGGTTTTGGGGAGGAAGACTACAGAGGTGGAGTCTGATTCTCATCCCATCATCTCAAGGGTACACGACTCATCACTGTCGACGGTGACCCTGGTCACCTGGCTGAGGTAGTATTTGCCAGGTTTCTCCAGTGTAGAGTTATTCTCCACCCCTGCTCCCCCGAGTCTTTGGAAAAGAAGTCACTGTGGGCAGCCCACACGTAAGGGTCAGGAGTTATGCTTCACCTCCCCGAGCGTGGAGTATCTATATAAATTACATGGAATTCTTCTGCATGGGAGATTTGTTTCTTCTGCCCCATTCATTTATTTATCACCAGTGATCTCTTACAATAACCATAAGTCACATATCAATAAACAGGTATTTGTTGAGGGCTTACTATATACAAGGCCTTCGTAATACATTGTTACTGAACAATATTTTGGGTTTTTTTTCCAGACAAATAACTCACTTAAAAATGAAGAAATCTAATTTCCTGTCCCGCCTGACACTATCCTGCTAGGAGACTTCAGGCAAGTAATTTCACATACAAGCCTCAGTTTCCTCTTCTGGAAATTTAGGTGGTGAAAGGGGATTAACTCTAACATTTCTTCCAGATTTAAAATTGTAGGATTATAGAATCTATTCATAGAAATAGGCTTCAAATTGTCTACAAAATGTAATCATTAATATCTGTAGCAGCCTGACCCCACTCAGTGAAATCTGTGTTTAGAATCTTGTCATTTGCCTGAGGGAATGCATCTTTTGACTGCTGTATTATTTTCTTATGACTCAGAGCTAAGATATATATACCCAATGAAAATAGCAGGTGGATGAAGTTAACCTTGTTAGCAGCAGAACATATTTTATGATAAAGAAAAAAATGCCAGACCATCTGCAAATGACTGTTTTATGCATTTGACAGAAACCTCTACCTATGGAAAAAGTAACATGGAATAAAGACAAAGCAAAAGAATTTGGAATCTGTTGTGATATGAAAGTGAGGTGGTACGGTCACAGGGAGGCTCATGTGGACGCTACCTCACTGTTATCTCTGTTGGGAAAAAGAAATAAAAGAAAAAAGTGAAGAAAGCAGATGAAACCTGGGATAAAAAGCGTTGTTTAGAATTGAGAGAGAGAAAAAAAGAAGCATTCTTTTCTTGCTTCTTGCAATGCTGCTCTTCGGCCTGAAGGAAGGAGGCCACCACGATGTCTCAGTGTGGAGTTCCAGTTGGCTGTTGGCTTCACTTTTGGGAAAAAGCAAAGTAACTTTTCTTCTACTCTTGCCTTTTGCAAACTTAATCAGGCTTTTCTGGGCAGCTGGAGTCTCTCTTTTCTCTGATGAATGTCTTTTAAAGCATTTCTTACAAATGCCACTTGCCACTTAATGGATGTTCTTTCCTGTGTTTTCTGGGACGAATTTATTCCTATAAACTCAATAGTTGTCAAGGCAAATTGTAATTCATTATAATTCAAAGAGCAGAGAGCGCCATGTCAGCCCCTGTCTCCACGTCCCCTCTCCACTGTCCACAGTGCCACCTGGGCCAGGTCAGTTAGCCTCCCCAGGCCCAAGTTGCCAGTGCTGTAACATTTTACCTGCTTATTCCAAAAGGCATGACATAGATGACCTCTTGGAGTCTCTTCCAAACCTGTGTGTTCTGGGGCAGCAGTAAAAGTCAAGACTAAGGTGAGGCAACCTGTGTCCCATTGTCGCAGAGTGTCTACACGTGCAAAGTGCTTTAGTCTGCGTTACTGAGGACAGGTAATTAAATAGGGTCCCCATGAACTTACAGCTTTGTGAGAAAAAATGCCATGTGAGAAACAAACTACAATTCAAAGCAGCCTAAACAAGGGCTGTGGTAGGAGGACAGAGACTGAAGGAACCAGGAAATCCCTTCTGCCCCCTGCCCCGAGGTCCAGCTGCTCTGGCTAGAAGGGGTCTGAGGAAGGGGGGTGGGGAAGAGAAAGCGGGGGGGGGGGAGGGGAGAGGCCATGAAGCGGGAGCAGCGTTGAAGGGCACCTGTCTTTCCATCTGGCGGTGGGGGTGGGGGCCCACAAAGGGGAACCAACCCCCTACAGCAGTGTAGAAACTGGCAGGTAGGCCTTAATCAGCCTTGTCTTTCTGTCCCACGGTCTCCAGGCTCGGAACCACAGTTGCAGGAGGAAGGCTGAAGGTAAGGGGCAGTGGTCATCAGATCGGGGAAAGTCCCTGGCACGTCAGGCTTTGTCACAAGCACCAGCCTCTCAGGCAGAGCCTGCAAGCAGGTGGTTCCCCAATCCGTGGGCAGGTGAAGAAAGGACCTTTTGTGTTGATGCAGAGCAAATTCCCCCAGGAGCCTGCGTGGGAGGCAGGTGGGGGTGCAGGACTGGGACAGAGGAGGCAGCCACCTCTGACGGCCAAGGCAGGGCACCTGTGCTGTCTAGGTAGAGAGGGTGAGGGAACAGTGGAGGACCCCAACTAGGGCATCCAGCTCAGGGCTAGGTGACTTACATGACTTAACTAATTCAGTTAATCCTCATTGGATTGGTGTTAATATTCTTATTGCACTGATGAAGAAAGAAGTTCTGAAGCAGTGAGTAATTTACTTTAGTCCTCAGAGTTAATGGCAAAGCCAGGATTTAAAGAAAGATCCGTCCCAGTCCACAGCCCAAGCTCCTTCTGTCACTCTCCACTGCCTTCTACCGTGACCTGCTCCGTGTTACTTGAGGGCAGCTTAGCCAGTCCTCTCACTCCCAGAAGGGGAAGGAACGGGGCTCCTTCCATCTATCTACCTGATGTACAGCTGCAAATTCCATTATTTAACTTTCATTTGTACAGAGTGGTAGGAATGATCTCTCTTTAGGTAGCCTCCTATTAAAATGCAAAGGGTCCACTGCTCCTCTCCACCTCCAGGTGACCTGGAAGTTGTACCTGTGGCCTCTGCGTTCTCTCTTCCACAGTTCCTGACACTCTTCCTTTCCATCTTGGGTCAGTAGAATGACTCCCAAGAAGGGAGGCAAGAAGAAGGGTCATTCTGCCATCAGTAGGTGGTGACCAGAGAATGTACCATCAATGTTCACAAGCACAGGCACAGAGTGGGCTTCAAGAAGTGTGCCCGTTAGGCACTCAAGAGATCTGGAAATTTGCCCCAAAGGAGATCAGAACACCAGATGTGTGCACTGATACTATATTAGTCTGTTTTGTGTTGCTATAACAAAACAACCTGAGACTGGGTAGTTTATAAAGAACAGAGGTTTATTTGGCTCACGATTCTGGGACAGCTGCATCTGGCACGGGCCTCAGGCTGCTTCTACTCATGGCAGAAAGTGGCAGGCAGCCAGCAGGTACAAGCAGATCACGTGGCATGAGGAAACAAGAGAGAGAGAGGGGAGGTGCCAGGGTCTTTTAAACAATCAGCTCTCACGGGAACTAATAGAGTGAGAACTCACTCATTAATCCCCCCACCTAGGGAGAGCATTAATCCATTCAAGAGGGATCCACCCACATGGCTCAAACAGCTTCCAGCACTGCCACATTGGGCATCAGATTTACACATGAGTTTTGGTGGGGATAATAATCCAAACTCTATCAGATACTAAGCTCAGCAAAGCTGTCTGGGCCAGAGGAGTAAGGAACGTCCCAGATGGTGTGCAGTTGTTCAAAAAACATAATGAAGATGAAGATTCACCAAACAAGCTCTATACAGGTTAGCCTGTGTACCTGTCACCACTTAGAAAAATCTGCAGTCAGTGTGGATGAGAACTAACAACTAACTGATGATTGTCAAAGTTATAAAACAGCAAGCAAAAAAAAAAAAAAAAAAAACAAAGCAAAAAAAAAACCCCCCAAAAAAAACAAAAGAAAAAGAAAAAGAAAGGCTCCTAAGGGAATAACGTGTCAATGTTAATATTATTACTCACTTTACTGAGTTTCAGCTATCTCCTCCCACCTCTGCCCCCAACTAGTGTCAAGAGCTGCTATGGTTCTGAGGTTTTACCCTTCCTACACGTTAATGAGTTAGTATGCTATAATTTTGTGGATGATGGCAGAAGACATGAAAATCCAGGTTGAGTGATAAAGGGCTATGTTACTCATGGCACAGTAAACAGCATAAGCATCAGCAAGTTTGTGTCAGTTCCTTTGTCCCCAAGTCCAATGGGGCAATGTGGAGGGTCCAATGAATGCTACACAGATAGTGAGTTTGTGTCGAACTGAGAACTAATGAGCTTAAGGAGCCCAGCATTTTGTAGCAAGCAGTACACGAGACTACTCTTTTACCTGGAGAGGGACTGGACCTTGCCCCTCAAAGTTGATCACTGCAAATACAACCTGAGAAACGATCTGGATGAAGAGAAGCCAGGGCCTTGCCTTCTTGGCATTCTCAGGAGTGTGAGATCCTTACAGCACTCTCTCTCCCAACAAACACTCCCTTGGTTCTATGTTGTCTTGACTTCTGGCCAGTTTTCACCTAAGTATGCCACTTCATTTTCCAGTCTCAGTAATCTGACTGACAGATTCTGGGACTAGTTCCATTCGATTTCTGCCATACAACATTTAATGAAGGTTACTGCAAACAGGACTTGTACTTACGGTATTGACTTCAACCATGATCCCCGGGATCTTGCACTCATCCAACTGTAAGTAAATCCTAGAGGGACCTGTGGATTTTTTTCTTCAGATGGCTAAGATATACTCTAAGGCCACTTCATTATCCATTACAATTTGTGTGAGGGAGCTTAGACTGACCTACTGATCTCTAGAGTAATTGACAATAATCACAGGTGGTAATAGATGGGCTAAAAGTAACCCTTGTTCTCAGTGAGGTATATCCTGTGGTGCACTCTCTCACACACAAATATTTAAGCTGAAGGAGTGTTGGTCGCTCCAGTTTGGGATCTCCTGCTGCTAAACTTGATTTGGGTCACCATTACATAGACTTGGTTAAGCTGTATGGACAGTGTCTTGGCTGAACTTGACTTGGGTCACCATTACATAGACTTGGTTAAGCCATATGGACAGTTTCTCAGCAGCTGCAGCCTCACTCTGCATACAGGTTATAACTCAAGGCCCTTCAGCTCTCAGGAAAAGCATATGAACTTGTATCGTTCAGACTGAAATGCGCTTGTCCATGTATTTGTTCATGTACAAGGGAGGTTCATGTTTGGAGCTGCCATTTGTGATATCAGGCCTTGTGGAATAGTTCCAGAATGGCCATGTCCATGAGTCTTTTTGTTCTTATAGCCTATGGATGGGAAAGACAAATCCAGCAATGGGCCACACTGACAGCTGTCTCTGTTGCTGGACTCAGGTAGATCATGTGATTGTTTTGCCAGGCTGTGGAGCTAGATATAGGGGACTAAGAGAGCATTAATTATTCCTCTCTTCTCCCCACTTCTGTGGTCTGAAGTGCACATTCCCCAGGCACCAGGGTTGTTGCTCTCCCTCCATGGCGTTGAAATTGGTGTGTTCCTTCCCAGGGATACTGTTCTAATTTAATAAATTAAATTTACAGAGACCAATTATTTCCTTCACCTGACCTGCACAGAAGCTCAGAGAACAGTGTACCCAACTGTACTAGTCTGTTTTTGTTGCTTATAACAAAAGTCATGGAACTGGGTGATTTGTAAAGAAAAACAAAATTTATTGCTTACAGTTTCTAAGGCTGGGAAGTCCAAAGTCCGTCTGGTGGTGGTGACAGTGACCCAGGGATCTCACATTGCAAGATGGTGGAAGCAGAGAGAGCAAAGAGAGAGAGAGAGACAGACTCTCTTCTTCTTTTAAGCCTTCAGAACCATACCCCTGACCACCATTTTTAATCCATTCACTACAGCATGGTCCTACAATCCAATCACCTCTTCAAGGCTCCTCCTTTCAATTACCATAATAGGATTTCCCAACCTTTTTACAGTCACAGTGGGGGCTAAGTTTCTAATACATAAAACTTGGAGGACACAATTCAAGCTTCAATGAATTTTGGGGGGACATAATTTAATACACTACACCAATTAAGTGGTCATTGTTGTTATGATCTAGACCATGTCAGTCCAACAAGAGAACCCAGGTTGCTGAGCCAGAGTTAAGCTTGACTGGGGCAGGCCCACTTTTGGAGGGTGTACCAACCAAGATATTTGATAGAATTTCCATCAAATATCTTGACTATTGGCAACTTGTTGGGTGGTCTTTTAAGAAATTCTTTCTTTTGCTGCTTGCTCTAACCCACTACTTACGCTCTCAGTTGTGTTTTTTATTTCTTTGAATGAATCCCTCAGCTCCAGGAGTTTTGCTACATTCTTTTTAAAGATATTAATCTTTTTAAAAATTTCTTCCTTCATATCCTGGATATTTGTTCTCATTTCATTGTGTTCTCTAACTGAGTCTTCTCTTATCTCATTGAGTTTCATTGAGATTCTTACTTGGAATTCCTTTTCAGTCATTTCAAGGATTTCCTGTTCTGTATGGTCTGGTACTTGAGAATTTGGTGGTGTCATATTTTCTTGTGGGGTTTTTTTTTTTTTTTTTCCAGGTATCTCTATGGTGATGTCTGGTCATCTGGTAGATCAGTTACTTCTATTACTCTGGAGTAGACTTGAAGAGAAAGACTTCCTCCTCTTTTTCCAGGCTCCTCTGATAACTCTCCTTGTGGCAATGCAGTCGAATATGCAGTGGGCCATCTGCACGGTGGTCGTGGCTGCTACTGTGGCAGCAAGCCATCCTTGTGGTGGTAGAAGCTGAGGTGATGGATGTTGTAAACCACCTCCACAGAAGCAATGTTGGGCCTCCCAATTGTGGTAGCATTCCTGCCTTCTGTGCAGGTGGGGAAAGAACTGCTTGGGGCTTTTCCTACCAGGGCCTCCTGGTTGCAGGAATAAGGAAAGTTTTGATCCAGGGAGGATGAAAGAGAATTGTGTTTGGGCAAATTATAGTATATCACTGGTCCTGATTCTCTCCTCCCTCCTCAGTGTCTCAATTCTGTCCCCATACATCAGTTGAGTATTTTTGCAACTCAAAGTAAGGCCAACAATTATACCATCTCCAAAGTACCCAACTTTCTTGAGATAACTTCTTCTCTTTATTTTCCCCATCAATACTCTGCATTGACCCATTTCCCCAATCACAGCTAGATGGTGATGAAGATGAAATACTGACAGAGACCTGACCTTCTAAATGAGAACTGGCAGGCCCCTATGGGCCAGATTCAGGGATATGAGGAGACTCCTTTGGGATGGTAGTGAATACTCCCTCCCATCCAAGCGGGAGTCAAGTGAGGGAGAAAGGGTCACCCCAATATCATACATTTTAATGAGGCTGAGTGGTTAGAAGTAAGATTGAAACCAGCCACCCAAATGGCCCCTTGGTAGTTGCTCTCTCACTCTCTTCCAGGCAGATAGAAGAAGAGATGCTATCATGACAATGCTGCATTGTCAGCTGAGAAGCAATGTGGTTGTGACTGCTATGTCAAGGAGTCCCCAATGCTGGAAAAATGGTATTAGCAATGAGGACCTTGCCATTCATTATAGAGCTTTGGGTTGATCAAAAACACTAGGAATTTGTTTTTTTTCTGAGCCATAAGCAATCAGCTGATCAGAAACAAAAATGTACATATAGCCTTGCCAGATACAATAAAGTGAGCCATGCTCATGTGCCTGGCCCCTGCCACAGCTTGATTTGGCCAGGGACAAGGATGGGGTGCTGGCCCATCCTTGATGGCCAAAGGAACCAAGGACTGTAGCAACATGCACAGGCTCAGAGAAAATGGGGTGTGGGCCCAAGCACCCATCAAATGCTAAGAGGTAATTGGAGAGGAAGCAGTGACAGTGCTGGGGCACTGACCTTGGAGCAAGGAGTCATGGGAGAAAAAGCCACACCATCCTACCCTGTAGGCTGGCCTCCCTCTACCCTGCACTACTTATCCTCCCAGACAGGGATGGCACTGTTCTCCTGGCAGCTGTTGCTATAGCCCCCAACTTACACATGTGTTAGACTATTTTGTCCATATTCCTATGGGGAGAAACAGTGCCCAATTCCAACTAATGGGGTTTGGACAAGGCATCCAGTGCAGAAGTGAAGATTAAAGTGACTTTGAGGATGAGGCCCCTTGATTCAATATGCTGTTGTTGTGACTTCCATATCTGAATGCATGTGGAATGGATGGGTTACATGCCTACAATCCCCATCCCTCAGGTGTCAAAGGGGTTCTCCCATTCAGGATCTCCAGCATATAGAAAGGTACCAATGGGACATCTTTCCATGACCTCCACCACAACTCACCTCCCTGCCTCCTCCCAGGTGGTCCAGGAGAAGGGAAAAGGGAAGTCTCTTACTAATGACTTAGGCAATTTTCCAGTGCATTATCACCACCTGTCCAAGGCAGTAGTACAATGAGTACACTCCTTTAAAAAATAAAAAGGAAACTATTAACATCCTACTAAGCTCTTGTTGAAATTGGAGGCCTTGTGATACTCTCATTTGGGGTCAATGCAGACTCAATGACTAACAAGATGGGAAGGGCCCAACAAGCTTCACTTATTAAGTGGAAATGATATAGTCAAGAAAGCAGCTCTTGGTTTCATGTGACAAAGTGGCAGCTACCCTCTGAGAAAAACTTCATCCCCCACTCTGCACTTGAGGCAAAGCCACTGGCTCAATGGAGGTCTCTATTAGCAGACTTCCTAAATCCCTAAGTACCTAGGCTTGGTCACTGATGGTTTGGCTAAGATGAAACCTGATGGTGTCCACTGGGCTGTGGCATCTGTTGAAACTCAGTGCCAGCTCTGCAGAACTGAAAATGATGAGGTTGTTCTATTCAGTGGACAGAACTCAAGGCAGTCCTCTCAGTCCTGGCCAATATTCCCCTTAATGAAATGAGCTATATTTTTACTGACTCTTGGCTGCTGCCAATGATCCAAAAAGCTGTACAATCTGCCACTAGGAGAGACTTTAGTAAGAGACTTCCCTTTCCCCTTCTCCTGGACCACCTGGGAGGGGGCAGGGAGGCAGGTGGTTGTTGTAGAGGTGGAATGATGTCCCAATAGCAACTTTCTATATGCTGTAGGCCCCGAATGGGAGAACGCCTCTGACACTTGAGGGATGGACAAATGCAGGCATGTGACACATGCTTTCCATATTAAAGACACCCCTCTTTGGGGCTCTGATCTGTGGAAACTAGTCATGCTTGTCACTCATGTAGATTTCCATGAGAAGGACCTATTTTCTCATGGGACTGAGAAATCTGCTGATTAAGCCTACACCATTTAGATCACCACCATTGCCACTAGAACCCATCATTGCATGGATAAGGCAACACATCCACCATCATAGACTGGCATATATAAAATCTATATGTCCTGATGCAGAAACCACCACTGTGACTTATGATTCCTGCCAAAAGTCAGTCATTTGTCTTGTAGTGAAAGAGGTACTGACCCCTTTCTGCTCCTGGCAAATTGACTACATCAGATCTTGACCTCCCAGGGATACTGTTGCTACCTCGCCACTGTTGATAATCTTCCAGGTAACAGCATTGCCGTTCCAGTCCAATCAGTCAGCTGTGACCAAACCTCATGGCTCTTGAAACTGAATTGTGTCATATTGTTCTGCTTTGTAGATAAATGAAGAAAGAGAGCTAGCAGACAAACTTAAGTGCACAAACATCTGAATCATGGATCTTCCAGAAGGGGAGGAGAAATGTAAAGGCATTGAAAACCTATTCAATGAAATGATAATGGAAAACTTCCAGGTATAGGGAGAGACACAGACCTTCAGATCCGGGAAGCTCAAGATCATGAAACAGATTCAATCCAAAGAGATCCTCTCTGAGACATGTTATAGTCAAACTGGCAAAGCTCAAAGACAAGGAGAATCATAAATGCAGCAAGAGAAAAGCATCAAGTCACTTATAAGGGAGCCTGCATCAGACTAACATCAGACTTCTCAACTGAAACTCTACAGGTGAGAAGAAAATGGGATGACATATTCAAAATGCTAAAAGAAAAAAACTACCAGCCAAGAATATTGTATGCAGCAAAGTTATCCTTCAGAAATGAAGGAAAAATAATGTGTTTCCCAGACAGACAAAACCTGCAGGAGTTCACCACCACATGACCAGCACTGTAAGACATTCTCAAGAGAGTCCTGCATCTGGAATCCAAGAAAGAATAATCATTACCACAAATACACAAGAAAGAATAAAACTTACTGGTAAAAGAAAAATGCAAATGAGAAAGAAAAAGAAACTGAATATTACCACCTCAAAAAAATAACAAATGGTGAAAATGAATAATAAAAGGGGAAAAAGGAACAAAAGATATTTAAAGCATCTAAACTAAAAGTGATAAGATGCCAGGAGTAAAACAATACCTTTCAATAACAACCAGAAATGTAAATGGATTAAACTCCCATTCAAAAGACACAGACTGATGGACTGGATTAAAAGGCTAGACCTAACTATATGCTGTTTTCAAGAGACTCTCCTCACCTGTAAAGATGCACACAGACTAATAGTGAAGGGATAAAAAAAGATATGCCACACAAATGGAAATAAAAAATGATCAGGAGTAGCTATTGTTATACCAGATAAAATAGATTTTAAATCAAAAACCATTAAAAGAGGCAAAGGTCACTATATAATGATAAAAAGATCTATATAGGTAGAAGACATAATGATCATAAATATGTGTGAACCCAACACCAGAGGACCCATATATATAAATCAGACACTATTAGATGTAAAGAAAGAGACAGATCCCAATATGATAATAGTAGGGCACTGAACACTTCTCTCTTAGCACTGGACAGATTATCCAGGCAACAAATCAACAGAGAAACACAGGATTTCAACTACACTTTGGACCAATTATACCTGGCAGGTATCTACAGAACAACTCATCCAACAACTACAGAATATACATTCTTCTCATCATCGCATGGAACATTTTCCAAGATATACCACATGTTAGGTAACAAATCAAGTCTCAACAAATTTTAAAAAATCAAAATGATTTCAAGTGTCTTTTCAGATTAAAGTGGACTAAAACTAGAAATTAATAACAAGCAAATCTCAGGACATTATATAAATACATGGAAATTACACAAGAGGCTCCTGAATGACCTATGGGTGCAAGAAGAAATGAAACAGGAAATCAAAAAATTTCTTGAAACCAATGAAAACAAAGACACATCAAATCAAAAACTCTGTGATATTTCAAAAGTTTGTTGCAATAATAAAAAAAGTTTATTGCGATAAACACATATCAAAAAAATAGAAAGATTTCAAATAAATAGCCTAATGTTACACCTCAAAGAACTAGAAAAACAAGAATAATTCACCCCCAAAGTAAGTAGACAGAAAGAAATAAGATCAGAGCAGAACTAAATGGTATAGAGACCCCAAAAATGATACAAAAGATTAATGAAATGAAAAAGTCTTTTTTTTGAGAACATAAATAAAATAGACAAACCATTAGGTAGGTTAACAACAACAACAACAACAACAACAACAAAATAATAAAAAAAAGAAGCGAATATACCCAAAACCAAAAATCAGAAATGAAAAAGGAGACATTACAACCAATACCACAGAAATACGAAGAATCATTAGAGACTATTACGAACAACTATACACCAACAAATCTGAAAACCTGGAGGAAATGGATAAATTTCTGGACACATACAAGACTGAACCAAGAAGAAATAGAAAACTTGAACAGACCAACAACAAGCAATGAAATTGAAGCAGTAATCAGTGGCCTCCCAACAAAGAAAAGCCCAGGACCAATTGGTTTTACTACTAAATTCTACTGAACATTTAAAGAGGAGTTAATACAAATTCTCTTCAAACTATTCCAAAAAATTGAAACACAAGCCATTCTTCCAAATTCATACTATAAGGCCAGCTTCACCTTAGTACCTAAACCAGACAGAGATACAACAAAAAAAGAAAACTGCAGGCCAGTATCTCTGATGAACACAGATGCAAAAATCTTCAACAATATACTAGCAATCAGAATATAGCAACACATCAAAAAATTATACACCATGATCAGGTGGGAATCATCCCAGGGAGACAAGGATGGTTCAACATATTCAAGTCAATAAATGTGATATATCACATCAACAAAACCAAGGTCAAAACCATATGATTATTTCAATAGATGCAGAAAAAACATTTGACAAAATTCAACATTCCTTCATGATTAAGACTCTCAGCAAATTGGGTATAGAAGGAAAGTATCTCAACTAATAAAAGGCATATATGACAAACCCACCCCCAATATCACCCTGAATGGGGAAAAGCTGAAAGCTGAAAGCTTTTCCCTTAAGAACAGGAAAAAGTCAAGAACACCCATTCTCACCACTCCTATGTAACATAGTGTTGGAAGTACTAGCCAGAGCAATCAGGCAAGAGAGAGAAATAAAGGGCATCCAGATTGGAAAGGATGAAGTCAAACTGTCCCTTTTTGCAGATGACACAATCTTGTATATAGAAAAACCTAAAGACTCTACAAATAAAACTCTTAGAGCTGATAAACAATTGCAGTAATGTTGCAGAATACAAAATCAACACCCTAAATTAGTAGTATTTTTATTTTCCAATCACAATGTAGCAGAAAAAAAAATCAAGAAAGTAAGCCCATTTATAATAGTCACCAAAAAATAAAATACCTAGGAATCAATTTAATCGAGGAGATGAAGGATCTCTACAAAGAGAACTACAAATCACATCTGAAAGAAAGTAAAGAAGACATAAAGAGATGGAAAGACATTCCATGCTCTTGGATTGGAAGAATCAACACTGAGAAAATGTCCATACTACCAAAAGTGATCTAACAGATTTAATGCAATCCCCATCAAAATACCAATGACATTCTTTGCAGAAATAGAAAAAATGATCCTAATATTCATATGGAACAACAAAAGACCTCAAATAGCCAAAGCGATCCTGAGTCAAAAAATAAAAATAAATAAAAAAATAAAATAAAGCCAGAAGCATAACACTACCTGCCTTCAAATTATACTACAAAGCTATAGTAACCAAAAAAGCATGGTGCTGGCATAAAATCAGACACTTGGACCAATGGAACAGAATAGAGAACCAAGAAATCACCCACAGACTTACAGGCAACTGATCTTTGACAAAGACAACATGAACATAGATTGGGGAAAAGACTGCCTCTTTGATAAATGGTGTTGGGAAAATTGGACATCCGTATTTAGAAGAATGAAATTAGACCTGCACCTCTCATCATATACCAAAATCAACTCAAGTGGATTAAGGACTTAAGTATAAGACCCAAAACTATAAAACTACTAAAGGAAAACATAGGTGAAATACTTCAGGAACGAGGATTGGGCAAAGTCTTTACGAGTAAGACCCCAAAGGCACAAGCAGCAAAAGAAAAAATAAATAAATGGGATAATGTCAAACTAAAAAGTTTCTACACAGCAAAGAAAACAATCAACAGAGTGAAAATACAATCTACAGAATGGGAGAATATATTTGCAAACGATACATCCAACAATGGATTAATATCCAGAATATACAAGGAAATCAAATAACTACACAGTAAAAAAACCAATTAAAAAATGGGCAAAGAGCTGAACAGACATTATTTCAAAGAAAGATATACAAGTGATCAACAGGTATATTATACAATGCTGAACATCACTAATCATTAGGGAAATGTAAATTAAAACCACATTGAGATATCATCTCACCCCAGTCAAAAAGACTGAGAATAACAAATACTGGTGAGGATGCAGAGAAAGGGAATCTTCTACACTGTTGATAAGACTGTAAGTTAGTACAGCCACTATGGGAAACAGTATGGAGGCTTCTCAAAAAACTACAGATAGATCTACCATATGATACAGTAATCCCACTGCTGGGTATACCCAAATAAATGGAAAACATCATTTCAAAGGGATACCTGCATGCCCGTGTTCATTGCAGCTCTATTTACAATAGCCAAGATATGAAACCAACCTAAATGTCCATCAATGGATAACTGGTTAAGGAAAATGTAGTGTGTGTATATATATATATATATATATATATATATACACACACACAATGGAATACTATTTAGACATAAAAAAGACTGAAATTCTGTCATTCGCAGCAGCATGGATGAACTTGGGGAAAATTATGTTAAGTGAAATAAGGCAGGCATAGAGGGAAAAATACTGCATGACCTCACTCATGAGTGGGAGCTAAGAGAGAAAGAAGGAAGGAAGGAAATACCACAGTGGTGCATTGGACTTGCAGAGGGAGAGAACAGACCTGGGGTTGCTGGGGGTTGTTAAGTGGGGAAGTGGGAGCGGGGGTGGGGAGAGGTTGTGTGGAGGACACAGGGAACGATTGTGATTTGGGGTAAAGGACCTGTTGATAGTATTGATCTGATCATCACATCTCAGGCACAGGTACGGATGGTCAGCTCTGTGCCCCATGAATATGTAGAATCAATAAAAAATACTTTTTAAAAACTTACTTTATTCCTATAGGAGGCTGCCCTAAATATATTTTCTTATTAGATGCTTTCAATGTGTTAGTAACAGATAACTTTTTGACAAACACAGCAGATGATATCGTCATTTGGGGATAAAGTATTGACTCATTAACTTGACAAAACTACACCAGGGTCTCACTATGTACCCGGCACTATGATAGATTCTGGGGATGTAAGGGGCTCAGAGTCCATGAGGAGCGACAGCCGAGCAAAGACGCAGGGTGACTCGGGCTGTCACAGGCCTCACCCACACCCAATCTGTTCTCCTGGAAAGTAGCTGGAGATGCGCCAACCTCTGGGATGGGAGACGGGATGGAGATGCAGTGTCAGACAAATGTCAGACAAATGATCGTTCTCCTAACCACATCTTATTTTCCTTGGGATGTATCACACAGTGTTTACAATGAACTCAAAAATACAGTTCATTATAATGAAATTCGTAAGCGTCATTGCTACTTATCTTCTTAAACAGGAAGTCCAAGAAGTCAAAGGAAGTGTTTACTGTTTGGAAAAATAGGGAGGTATCCTTAACCACTGCCAAAATAAGAAGCAATTATAGAAATTCTGTGCTCATGTAATGAAAACACTCCACAACGACATTGCTTCTCCTCCACACTCAGAAATTAAGTTTGAAAACTGACGTAAATATTGGTAATGCTGCTTTGATGAGCTTGAGTTCCTCACAGGGAGGTTAATGAGTTTGAGGCAATGATGAAAAGTAAACATATCTAAGCTGACAGCAGAGGGAAGGTGACGGACCCCTCTGGCTGGCAGTAGACACAGTGTGCAAACTCAGATTGGTCATGGAGGAGGAGATGGCATATTTAGTCCAGAATAGTAACTTCCAAAAGAAGTCAGCAAACACAGGGGAGTTGTCGAGGCGAACTGCTGTCTTTTCTCCTACTTTGTTCAGCTACACTGATCTACTTGCCATTCCTTAAATATACCTCTTTGGAGGAGCCACTAAATATGCTGGTCCTATTGCCCAGAGTGCCCTCTCACCCAAACACTTACTCTGCCTGGTAAATGACTTTTAATCTTTCCGTACTTAAAGATTCATCTCCTTGGTGAAGCCGTGCCCTAATGTTCTATGTAGCAGATTTGCCAGTCCAATACAAACAACCGGAATAAAAACCTGGTCCTGAAACTTACTAGCTGTGTGACTTGGAGCAACTGCATGTGCTCCTTGATTCTTTTATTAAATTAAAAAAATGACTATAGTAATCCCTATTTCACAGGACTGTTACAAGAATGAGTGAAGGGCTGGCTGGTTGTTAGCTCGGTTGGTTAGAGCATGGTGCTGACAAGACCAAGGTCCAGGGTTTGATCCCTTGTCCCAGCCAGCCTGTCAAAATAAATAAATAAATAAAAGAATGAATGAGATACCCGCTGAAAAACCCCTCACACAGAGGAGACACACGATAAAAGTGAGTTCCTGTCCTCGGGATCATCATTACGTTGTTGATATCTCTATTTTAGCACAGATCCTGCTCCACAGTGATTTCTGATTGCCTCTTTTCATCAATGGATTGCAGGCTTCTTAAAGATGAGAAGAGTGTCTTGTTTTTATCTTTTCATCTTCTGCACTATCTAGAAAAATACTTGGCCAGAGTAAACAATAAGTGTTTGAAGAATAAATGAGCAAATAAACTAATGAATGAGTGACTAACCAATATCCCCTAATTCAGTAGTTTTTAAGGTGTTGTTTTTCAAGGAAGTGTTAAACTGTTGCCTTCAGGGAGCCACATTGTGTGTGTGTGTGTATACACACGTGCGCACGTGCGCCTGTGCACATGTGCATGTGTATGTGTGCTCGAGTGCACACGCACAAACTTGTGTGTGCTGAAGACTGAACCTTTAGAAGATGAGACAGAAGGCTGCTGTCTATGTCAAGGTGGAAGCTGGGTTGGAGTACTGACTTTCACTGGTGGTACAAATGTAAGAAGAGGTGCCTGTGTTTCTACGGTTGGCTGGGGTGCTTGGGGTGGTGGTTATCAAAATTTTATAGCATGTGGTTGCCATTGGGAGAGTTCGTTTTGTTCTCACTAATTTGGGGACTGAGCTATGACAACTAACTCAGCCTGTCTATGACTAAAATTTGATTGCCCTGGATATTAAAAATGAATGCCTTAGACTGTTAATGTCTGCCATGGGCTGCTGACCGGGTGGGTAATCTTATATTTAATTGTTTACAGCACTAGATCTTGATTATCTGGGGGCATTGGTCTCAGATGCCTCAATGGTTATTTCACATTCATCTCTCCTTAATGACATCTCCATCCCTCCCACACTCACTGCTTGTGGAGCTTATAAAATATATGACAATAATTTAATTCCTTTAGCCCACTACAGGAAAAGCTTATGTTCCCTAACACCTAGATAGATTCTGGCACATTGGCAAGCATCCATTCATTAATTCATTCAACCAATATTTATTGAGTATTACAATGTGTCAGGTACTGACCAAATAACTGTAAACAAGGCAGCTAAGTTTAGAGGTTAGAGTTAAATGCAGTCGTCTCCCCCTATCTGCTGTTTCTCTTTCCACAGTTTGTTATCTGCAGTCAACTGTGATCTAAAAATGTTATATAGAAAAATTCCAAAAAACAAAAAATTCATGAATTTTAAAATGCATGCTGTTCTGAGTAGGATGATGAAAACTCCCACCATCCTGCTCCTTCCCACTCTGTCCCACCTCAGGAGGTGAATTATCCCTTTGTCCATGCTACAAGACACTTAGTAGCTGTTTCAGTTACCAAATTGAAAAAACATGATGTACTAGTATGTAGGGTTCGACACTGCTTGTGGTTTTAGGTGTCCACTGGGGGTCCTGGAATGTATCTCCTGCAGATAAGGGGGTGGTTATTGTATATTATTATTTAGCACCTACTAGGTTCCAGGCACTATTCTGCACTCTGCAAATACACCAAGAAAAAACAAGACAGTTCCTGTTTTCAAGAAGTTTATAGTCTAGTGAGAGGAGACAAAAATATGAACAGAAAAACAATTCAAAAGATCAACGAATCAAAAAGTTGGTTTTTTGAAAAGATAAATAAAATTGACAAACCATTAGCATGGCTAACAAAAAAAAAGAAGAGAGAAGACTCAAATAACAAAAATTAGAAATGAAAAAGGCGATATTACAACTGATTCATCTGAAATACAAGGAATCATTCGAGACTACTATAAACAACTATACGCCAACAAATTTGAAAATCTGGAGGAAATGGATAAATTTCTGGACACACACAAGCTCCCAAAACTGAACCGTGAAGACGTAGAAAATTTGAACAGACCAATAACAATAAAGGAGATTGAAGCTGTTATCAGAAGGCTCCCAACAAAGAAAAGCCCAGGACCAGATGGATTCACAGCAGAATTTTACCAAACATTCAAACAGGAATTGACACCGATTCTTTACAAACTATTCCAAAAGATTGAAACGGACGCAAATCTCCCAAACTCATTCTATGAAGCAAACATCATCCTGATACCAAAACCAGGTAAAGATATAACCAAAAAAGAAAACTACAGGCCGATATCCTTGATGAATATAGATGCAAAAATCCTCACTAAATTACTAGCAAACAGAATACAGCAACACATACGTAAAATTATTCATCACGATCAAGTGGGATTCATCCCAGGGATGCAAGGTTGGTTCAACATACGCAAATCAATAAATGTGATACACCATATTAATAAACTCAAACACAAGGACCATATGATCATCTCTATAGATGCTGAAAAAGCATTTGATAAAGTTCAGCACTCATTCATGACAAAGACCCTCTATAAGTTAGGTATAGAGGGAAAGTATCTCAACATAATTAAAGCCATATATGCCAAACCCACAGCCAATATCATCCTGAATGGGGAAAAGCTGAAAGCTTTTCCTTTAAGAACAGGAACTAGACAAGGATGCCCACTCTCACCACTCCTATTCAACATAGTGTTGGAAGTACTAGCCAGAGCAATCAGAGAAGAGAAGGAAATAAAGGGCATTCAGATTGGAAAAGATGAAGTCAAACTGTCCCTGTTTGCAGATGACATGATCCTATATATCGAACAGCCTAAAACCTCTACAAAAAAACTGCTGGAATTGATAAATGATTTCAGCACAGTAGCAGGATACAAAATCAACACACAAAAATCAGTAGCATTTCTTTTCTCCAATAGTGAACATGCAGAAGGAGAAATCAAGAAAGCCTGCCCATTTACAATAGCCACCAAAAAAATAAAATACTTAGGAATTGAGTTAACCAAGGAGGTGAAAAATCTCTATAATGAGAACTACAAACCACTGCTGAGAGAAATTAGAGAGGATACCAGAAGATGGAAAGATATCCCATGCTCTTGGATTGGAAGAATCAACATGGTGAAAATGTCCATACTACCCAAAGTGATATACAAATTCAATGCAATCCCCATCAAAATTCCAAAGACATTTTTCTCAGAAATGGAAAAAACTATTCAGACATTTATATGGAACAATAAAAGACCACGAATAGCCAAAGCAATGCTCAGCAAAAAAAATAAAGCTGGAGGCATAACACTACCTGACTTTAAGCTATACTACAAAGCTATAATAACCAAAACAGTATGGTACTGGCATAAAAACAGACACACTGACCAATGGAATAGAATAGAGAATCCAGAAATCAACCCACACACTTACTGCTATCTGATCTTTGACAAAGGCACCAAGCCTATTCACTGGGGAAGGGACTGCCTCTTCAGCAAGTGGTGCTGGGATAACTGGATATCGATATGCAGGAGAATGAAACTAGATCCATACCTCTCACCGTATACTAAAATCAACTCAAAATGGATTAAGGATTTAAATATACACCCTGTAACAATAAAACTTCTTAAAGAAAACATAGGAGAAACACTTCAGGAAATAGGACTGGGCACAGACTTCATGAATATGACCCCAAAAGCACGGGCAACCAAAGGAAAAATAAACAAATGGGATTATATCAAACTAAAAAGCTTCTGCACAGCAAAAGAAACAATTAAAAGAGTTAAAAGACAACCAACAGAGTGGGAGAAAATATTTGCAAAATATACATCTGACAAAGGATTAATATCCAGAATATATAAGGAACTCAAACAACTGTACAAGAAGAAAACAAGCAACCCAATTAAAAAATGGGCAAAAGAGCTAAGTAGGCATTTCTCTAAGGAAGATATACAAATGGCTAACAGACATATGAAAAAGTGTTCAACATCACTCAGCATCCGGGAAATGCAAATCGAAACCACATTGAGATACCATCTAACCCCAGTTAGGATGGCTAAAATCCAAAAGACTATGAACGATAAATGCTGGCGAGGCTGCGGAGAAAAAGGAACTCTCATACATTGTTGGTGGGACTGCAAAATGGTGCAGCCTCTATGGAAAATGGTATGGAGGTTCCTCAAACAATTGCAGATAGATCTACCATACGACCCAGCTATCCCACTGTTGGGAGTATACCCAGAGGAATGGAAATCATCAAGTCGAAGGTGTACCTGTTTCCCAATGTTTATCGCAGCACTCTTTACAATAGCCAAGAGTTGGAACCAGCCCAAATGCCCATCATCGGATGAGTGGATACGGAAAATGTGGTACATCTACACAATGGAATACTACTCAGCTATAAAAACGAATGAAATACTGCCATTTGCAACAACATGGATGGACCTTGAGAGAATTATATTAAGTGAAACAAGTCAGGCACAGAAAGAGAAATACCACATGTTCTCACTTATTGGTGGGAGCTAAAAATTAATATATAAATTCACACACACACACACACACACACACAAACCGGGGGGGGGGGGAAGAAGATATAACAACTACAATTATTTGAAGTTGATACGACAAGCAAACAGAAAGGACATTGTTGGGGGGGGATGGGGGGAGGGAGAAGGGAGGGAGGTTTTGGTGATGGGGAGCAATAATCAGCCACAATGTATATCGACAAAATAAACTTAAAAAAAAAATACTTAATGCAATGATTAAATACGTGCATAGGGAATAAATAAATGATGAGCGTATCAGCAGGTGGCGAGAACGTGTGTGTCTGTAGCAGAGTGTGTTCTGGTGCCTTGAGTGTTAATACTTAAGAATCATTGCTAGTTTATGTGGTTACGTTAAGCCTCCACTTTTACCCCTAAGTCACATGTGGTGCCCCAGGCACCACATAAAAGTTCCCACAGAATTTTCCAGCTGTTTACATCTTTAATTTTTAAATACTTGCCTCGATTTTTTCCACACATTGTATTCTTTCCTCCTTTGGGTTCTCCATTTTCTAGATTAGCCTTGAATCTTGAACTTGGTGTTCAGATTCTGGGTTGTTCTGGACAACGGTCAGAATTTTCTCTCCATCAACACTTAGACTGCCTTGCTTCAACTCCTGCCCCAGTTCAGCCAGGTCCAGGATTGGGGTTGTTCCAGCCCACAGCCATTTTATGAGGCCACCCCAAATCCATGAATAGGATTTGAACAAACTCAATTTATTTCAAATCTTATTTTTCAAAATCTCTCTGTAGTATATAACTATATAATACATTAAATAGAATCTTTCTTTAATAATTAAGGCTCTCATATTGCCTTGATATTCATCAGTTTAAGCATTTGTTCTTATACCTTACAATAAATCCATATATTCGTTCCACTTAGAAATTAGCCTACACTTCATTAAAATACTCATTTATTAGTATTCTAATTCTATCCATCAAAATGAATTTATTAAACACTACGATCTCTGAACACAGAGGGTGGCTGCTTAGAGATATCAGAGTTCCAAGGAGGTTAAATAGAGTGAGAAAGTTGACTTCATAAGAAAATCGGCGACACGACACAGTATACGATAGATACCAAATTAATGACATGTGTGGTGAGCATTATCAGAATGCAGAGCTGTGAGAAAGATCACCACCAAAAGGAATGGAATTTGATCTGGCCCTTGAAGAAGAGTAGGGATTTCAATAGAAGAGAGGCGGGGTGGAGCCGCATGGCAGGGTTGATGGTACCGACAGAGACGGAAGGGTGAGGAGGTACCCGGGAATGGCAAACATCAAAGAGCCTCTGTCTTATTGATCTGGCAAAAGCCTCCATTGCTTTCAGGTGGTCATTGTGTTACAGTAAGACTTGAGTTCCCAGATAAGCAGGACTGGCGGCTTTCTGAAGACCTAAGTTGAAAAGTAGAAAGAGAAATAATGCTGCTGAGAAGCAGTTAAACTGTGCAAAGCTTTAATCACTCGTTAGACTGCTAAGGAGAGGTCTGACTGTCATCAGTGACTGCACATATTGTGTTTAGCTTCTCTACCAGGAAAAAAAATCTCTTTGGCTGCTTTACTCAGGTCACTAGAGGCCTTCTCTGGAGAATTCCTCTCTTTGTGAATAATTTCACTCACCGCCCAGTCAGATTAAGACCTTCAACTGCAGATAATGACATTTTCCCTGGATTGTTGCTTCTGTGAACTCCATTGTGACAGCTTATATTTAAAAGGTGGATTTATGTAAACTATGTGTCTGATGGGATTTTTAAGTTTGGTGTGAAATGTGTTCAGTACAGCTGTGACTCACAGGGTTTCAATTCTCTATAATTTTGCAGCCAAATGATTTCCAGTTCTGTATAGAGAAAGCTCTGGAAGGCCGCGCAACATAGATAATCTGGCTTTGGGGCCAGGTCATGGCCCTGAAGTCTTGACTTTTGAGAAGATGTAGTGGATGCAAGTCCTGGGACGAGAACATGGGGAGAGGCCCCCCATCTGCAGCCCATTCTTCTTTTCTTCTCACCCTGGCTCTGTCCTTCAAACACGAGTGCAGACCCTCCAGCCCACATGTCCCACTCACGTATGCTCTCCTCCCCAAACAGCCACCCATTGGCCATTGCTCATCCTGACAGTGTGCACCCCCATAGTGCAATGTTTGGTCCTATAGGAAAAGGCCTACATTGGCCTTGGAAGTGGGCTTGAGGTCATTTGGGCAGGCTGTTCTGGGTCCTGGATGCCCAGGGCATAGTCTAGAAGGGGTAGGTGTTGTGGGCTTAGAGAGGGGACATCTCTTTGATATCTTGGTTGCCTCACTTGGTGGGAAGGGGTGTGGCCAATGAAGGGCCCAAACAGGACTCTCTAAAGCAGGGGCTCCAGTGCCCAGGCCTAGGGGTGATACATGGTATTATAACCTTGAAGGAATGGGCTCACTGAATCTACTGTTGCTATTTTGAGTGGCTTCAGGGATTCAGACAGATCTTATAATCATGAGGTGTCAGGCTTTCTTGAAATCACGTCTCTCTCTAAGCCCAAATAGAGCTTCTGCTGTCATATGACCCAACTGGTTTCGGCAACATCCGTTGTGATAACTGTGTAGGGGAATAATCTCTCGGCAACTCTTTTTCCCCTGCTGCCTGCACCTGTTTGGGAAATTCCCCAGTTTAGGGGAACCTGCTCCCTCCTGTAGAAGTAAAAGGTAAACATTGCTATGTGCTTTCCCAGCCTCCTTTGCAGCTAGGGCATGTGACCTAGACTCAACCAAGTGTCACAACTACTGAGGGCAGAGCTGCTCAGCCAGCATGCAGTGGCCAAGTGGTAGACCATGAGTGGGCTACAGGACTGTTGAGATGTGCAATTCTGCAGCCCTTGGAAAGAATTGGTAGAGCCCAGGGTGGCCAGAGGTCATGGACATGTCACCTCTGACCATAAGCATCCTCATTTACCCTAATGTACTGTCAAAATATGATTTTCTATAGAGCCATGGCATAAAAAAGGCTGGGAAGTGCTGGACTAGGAAACTGAATTGGGAGGTGGTGACACCCAGATATGGAGACCTGGGAAGATTCTCTGCTACAATGGTGGTTGCTGCAAATGACATGTCACAGGCTTCCCTAGGCTAAATAGTGGCATCAAGGACCAACAGTGTTTTTCTACAAGAGCAGTTTTATGGCATATTTCTCCATTCTTTCTGGAAATAATTTAAAATTTTAATAGGTCTATTTCTTGTTCAAATCAGTCAGAGTTGTAACAGTTATACAGCAATAGTGATAACAATAGCTACGACCGAGAAGGGATATGGGGAGAGAAGCTGGTTATTGCTGGTTATTAGGGGGAACACTTTTCTTTTTTCCACTCCAGGGTAAATCTGAACCAGCTGAGCCCCTTGTTGAACAAATATTCCTGGGAAGGTCACTCACTGTAAAATTTAGACCTTGAACGGACTTTAAATATTCTTCTAGGTCAGTCCTTTCATTATGCCAGTAAGAAGCCAAAGTGAAATGACCCGTATGTAGGCTCACATAATTAGTTAATGGAAGAATCTTTAGATTCTTTTTTCTGTGCTTTCCCCAAAGTTTCCATTATTTTTAAAAAAGGGTTTTTCTTTTCCAAGAGCACATTCAATCCAAACCAAGAATGAACCTTGAACATTGTGTTCAAAGTTAAAATTTCCAGTTCTGTTGTTAAAGTTCTAATGGAGAAGTTGATCTATAATTGATACTTTCACGGAAACAAAAAGCATTCCACTCTGGTGAAATATGATTTATTTCTATTATCTGAGTGGGTATTTCCTTTAGCAATGCCATCTCTCACTTTTTAATAAAAACTTGGATCATTTCAGTGTCTAGCTGTTCTCGGCATTCCCTTCTCCATAGGAAAGAATGCTTTGAATGGCTTTAAGCTAAAGCAAATACTTCTTTTCCTTATGCTTGTTTAACAAGTCAAATATATTCTTTGCTCTCTTGGAACTTTCTTGTATTTTATTTATTCATTTTTTTTTTTTTTTTTTTTAGTGTGAAAAATGTGCCAGACAACTAAGCAGATGGCTGTGTATATTTCACATGGATCAACAAGAAACCTTAGAGATTCAGAAGGTTTAAATTAGGTAATTTAAAAAGTACATATTAAAAAGAATAGCTTTTAAAACAGTTTTTGGTTTGTTTGCTTTGTTTTGTTTGAAGCCAAATGAAAGATGGCTGGGGGTGGGGGCTGGGGAGTGGGTGAGGTGGAAGGGAGGAATTACCAGCAGGCAGAAGGAACCTTTCGTAGGTGATAGATATGTTCTTTATCTTGATTGTGCTGATGGTTTTATAGGACTAAACATGCTTCAAAACCTATTAAATTGTACACTTCTGACATGTGCAGCTTGTTCTATGTCCATTATACCTCAATAAAGTCGTTTTTAAAAAATAAAACCAATGAAACAACAGTTCAGAGTCTCTTGTTAAAGACTCAGAGGTAGAGAAGAGAGTGAGCCAAAGGACTGGAGACTG
The DNA here is from genome assembly GCF_027409185.1 of Cynocephalus volans. NCBI lineage: Eukaryota > Metazoa > Chordata > Mammalia > Dermoptera > Cynocephalidae > Cynocephalus > Cynocephalus volans. The sequence continues at coordinate 153,028,034 of NC_084464.1, read as the reverse complement.
TGCCGAGCACGCTTCTCAGAATGACCAGAGAGGATGGGGAAACCACTGTTAGTGAAGAGCTGCCCACTGAACTCACGGGTGGACACCAGATCAGATGCCCTATACCAGGACCAAACGCCATTTCTTTAGGAATGACGCTTCTGATGGCTTCTTCCTAGTTCCGCTTTCACTAAACTCTTGGCCCCACGTTTTCTGCGTCCTTTGATCATCTTGGCTTGGAGTGGGAGATAGGCCTTCCTTATGTTTTAAAAAATGATCTATTCATTTTTCAGAGGAATGCAACAAGGATTTATACTTATTAAATGTAATTCTATAATTTATCTGAAAGTCCCTGGATCATATAAATTATAGGTTGAACTGTTAACCATAATCTCTCGGTGCTGCTCAAATTCTTACATTTCACTGGAATGCCATCATATTGGCTACTGTGTGGAATAAGTGGGAGAAATGCTCCAAAGAACCCTGTGGGAACTGGCTAGAAATGGGCATTTATATTGACAGCACAGGCATCAACTGGGACTGTGCCTGGTAAAGCAGGATACCTGAGCACCCTAGTTATGAGAATCTTTGAACTTTATAAAAGAAGGAAGTAATGTGCCCATTCACTCTTTGTGTATGTGTGTGTTAGAGAGCACAAGCAATGTTCTCAAGGACAAAGGCAGGCAAATCTGAGTTTGCCACTGAACTTACCTTACATGGAACTGGAGAGAGAACTCAGGGAGGGAAGGAAGGCAGGGATTACTCACAAGGCTTCAGAGGACACAAGTCGGTCACTCGTGACACAGACTGATAGCTCCCTGGGAGGCCTTTGAGTAAGCCCTACATCTTTCTTTATTTAACATAAAACTCTGACCTAAAAGGCCTCTCAGCAACATATAAGCAGATCTCTGCAAACAGCAACACATTTGGTATTTCAAATTTGGATAAAACATTGGCTAAGACAAATATTTCTCTTCTTTGATTCAGCTTCCTAGTTCTGTCATGATCTTTGCAGCCCAGAAAGCAAAATTTATGGAGATTTTTTGACCATTTGTTTTGTTTTTGAAAAAAATGATCATTATTTTTTAGAGTTTGTACTTCTTTTTCTGCACTCTTCCAGAATGGCTATTAGGCCTGAGCAGCTAGAATTTGAAAATGAAAGAGTAGATGGCAGTGTCACAGAGATGAGAATGAGGAAAAAGTTTTCAATAAGAAAATATCTTTAATATCCTGCCTGGGGATTAAAGTGACAGGATGTTTCTTGGATAGATTTTGTGAGTCTATAATAATTAGGTTTTATGACATCATATTGAACAGCTTTTCCTAACATGGTGGTGTACAAGGCTCTCTCACATTTTATTCTTGCTTATCTGTCTAGCCTCATCTCTCATCCTGCACTTGGCTTATGGTTTATGTTCTAGCAATATTATAGTTCTTATAGTACTCGACCCCCAATGCCCCACATGGAGGACATTAAAAATGCTAAGAAGAGTTCTTTATCTCCAAGTCCTTCACATAGCCATGTTCTCTGTCAGGAATGTTCTTCCTCTACCTCATTCCTACTCTTTTTTTTTAAATAAACACTCAGTGGTCACTGCTTCCAGGAAGCCCTCCCTAACTCCTTTCCTTACTTCTCCCCTGGCTGGGTTAGGGTTTCTTCTTTGTCGCCTTCATAAGTATGCAATTCTATTGCTTTGGGTTATATCGTTCTATACTTATATATATGTATATATCCATGAGTGGATGAATCAATGTTTTTCATCATTGCATTAAAAAATTAAATTTCTTAATATGTGAATTTTATCCACACTCTATGTTTACTTTAGATAACAAAATAATACCTGTATGACATTTAAAAAATTGTAAAATTGCATTATGTGAGGAAAGTCACCCACTAAAAAGAGCATTCCTTCTGTAATGTTCCAAGTTTCTCCATTTTCTTACTGACTACATTCTTTAAAGTCTTCACCACATGTTTGCTATTTATTGTTTACAAGACAAAGTAGAAAGTTGTTTACTGCTGTATCCCTAAAGACTAGTACAGGCCTGACATACAGTGGGCGTTAAATAAGTATTTGTGAGTAAATGAAGGTTTATTCCAATTTTTCTATATATGGTCCTGTTGCAGGGAACCCTAAGCACTTTTAATTGTTGAGCTTTTCCCTTTTCCACTTGAGAAACTGTTTTAGAAACTCTATGCTCCACTGGAAACTCGAGCCCCTGACATTTACCCTACTTGCTTCCTGGGCCCGCCCTCTAGGTGATAACAGCAGTCTCACACCCTCCCCCAGGGGCCAGAGGCAAATTAGGCTCCTAAAGTGACCAACGGACTGTGTCCCACAATCAGCCAATCCAAACTAGCAGGACAGCACCCTCATTTACATAAGAGGACCTGAATGAGAACCCAGGAGGGAAAAGGACGGGAATTTAGGCTATAGAAGGGGATCGTTCCCTTTATTCTGGGAGACACTGGCTTGGGAGTTTCCTGCCCTCCAGTGCCCTCCTTGCTTGCAAGCAATAAAGTGCTGTAACACTGAACAAAGAGCTGCAACACTAAAATAAAGAGCTATAAAACTACAACTGACGCCAGTCTTGGATTCCTCTGTGCATTCGCCAAACAACAGTCCCATTTCTCTATTTCCTTTTTCTTCTCTTTTTTAGAATCAAGGCTTGAATCTCTGAGGATGAGGAAGAGACTCTCGGAGAGTACTGTCTCATGAGTGGGAAAAGTCACCCTTGGGGAAACCACTGGTGTATTTTAGTCACAGACAGTTTTCCACACTGGCCCTTTCCCACCTCGCTCTGGCATGAGCTGGCCTCTGATGGCTGGCACTGTTGACAAGAAGTAGGCATTTCCAGGGCCCAGTGAAATTTGCACATGAACCTGAGAAAACAACTGGTTTACACATTTCCATAAAACACAGGTGTACACATGAGCCCTGCCAAGTGTAGGTGCGATGCTGTTTCCATGACCGCCCTTGAGCCGAGCTCTGCTCTGGCATTTCCTCAGTCAGTACGTGTGCACAGCAGACACGAGCAGATGCACGGAACAGAGGCACAACTGTGCCCTCATGAGATGAGAATAACACGGGCTTTGCTGACCCCACAACATTGGATCCATTTTTAGCTTTTGGTTTATTTCATGAGAGTTTTAGTTTTCTTGGAACTGAGAAATACCACATATGTGACTACTTATTTTTAAAGAAAATGATGATAATATAACGAATAGGAAATGTCACTACTAAGCTGCTATTAATGATCATACAAGGTCACTTTTTCTCCAATGTCCTTTTTCACTGAGCCAGCACTAAACGCTTGAGGACAGCATATTTATTTCTGAAGAAGTATGTCATTCCAATTAGCAGGGGTCTGGAAAGACTGAGGGAGAAAATGATTAGAAAAATGTAAGTATATTTTGTTTTCTAATCTTCTGAAATATGGACTATTGTACATTCAAATGGTAAACTTAAAGAAAAATTATCATACCAAAAGCTGGGAATCAGGACTTAAAGTTTGTAGAGTCTGTTGCCAAAATTAATGTCACTAGAAGGTTAGCAAAAAGCAGAGTACTATAGTCCTTGAATTTCTGAAGGCAGGCGAGAATGTTAAGCACTCTGATTTACTAAGTGTACAAGAGTGTAATTATTTTTAGCTGTACAGATAAACCAATAAAATTTCAGATGGCTAGAATATTTAGACTAAAATTCCAGGTCAATTTTTCAAAATGCAAATGGGTAACAGGACAAAGGAAGGTGGCTCTGGATATATCATTCAAAATACAACAAGGTTGAGTTGTGTCAGTTTTCCTCTGCAGAATCTCAAAGCTTAGGAATTACCAGTTCAATGTACAATCAGGAGTTACCTTTGGGCTTCTGTAAGACACTTTCTTAGCTCACCAAGGCTGATGCACATGTGACTTCTGATAATACATATTTTGGGCAGGTTAATTACAGTGCCTGCCACCATTTTTTGTTTGTTGGTTGGTTTTAAATATTAGAAACTTTGGCACCTTGACCAGAGCCCCCCGCTTAGTGAAGTATTATCTGACTGTAACTGTGCAGTGGTGACTTCTGATGGGACCAACATTGTGCACTGAACCCAAGGCCAAATGTGAAGGTTCTGCCCTACAGAAGGAGAGTAGTTAGCTAAGCTAGCCAGATTAGTTTCCACCAAAACTGTTTCTTGGGGTATAAATTCCCCAAGTTTCTGGGGAATACAGAGTAGAGTCACAGAAAGATGAAACAGACATCGATCAAAGCAATGGTGCTTTAAAAGAGAGACCATAGGGACTGTGAGAGAGGAGGGGGGGGCATTGTCTCAAGAACTGTCTAATATTCTCGTAGCTTTTAAGCTCTGGTGCCCCCTTATCTTTATAATGTGTCCCCATTTTTCTTATGGTGGTCTGAGAAAATCTTTGTTCCTGGTAATCAAGTGTCTGATGACTGTTCCTGAGATAGCAACATAAAACCCTATAGCCACTGGAGACAGAACAGTTTCTAAGCAGAGACTTTTAACAGAAGAGGTGGAGAAAAAAGACACAAGCTGGTAAGTGCTAACTCCTTCAAAACTTCAAACAAATACCAGAGACTCCTCCCTAGCTAACCCTTGAAGGCCCCATAAGACAAAGACCATATTAAGATCAACAGAAATCGTGGAAGAGAGTGTGCCTAAGATAATGAAATGGAAGTTCTGGTAGTTATTTGATCCTGTTATATCATTAGGAAGTCTACCTTTGGCCAGAAGATGGCTCTTCCCCAGGATATATTTGGCCAAAAAGCTTTTGATTGCTTGGAACTGCTATTTAAAATTCCAAGTATCTGGGTATAAATTAGAGGCACTAAAGACTTAGCTAATATTGACAAGTTCAGACAGATAACTAACATATATTCCATTAAAATTATTTTCCAAAAGGCAGTAACTATGCATTTGTGAAGCCTTTGTGAAATGTACAAAGAAATATTTAATAAATGCTTTGCATGATAGTGGTGATGAGGGGTGAGGATTACAATGAGAGTGCGGATAATTATGAAGAAGAACATAATTTTTCTCCTTTAAGTGAGAATCAATTTGGCTCTCTTAACTAGACCTATTGCCTAATCAGTCAAACCAAGAGCCAGAATGGCAAGGGGATGGTTATTTTGTTAGGGGTATCAGAGACATGCACTAATATACAAATGCCCTTAATAAATAGGCTTTTGGATTTCACATAACTAAGAGAAGTAAAGCATTGTAAAAAGAGATCAAAAGAATCACACAAAATTAATTGTGTACAGATTTGTAAATTACATAGTAAGTCTATGCACTTCAATTGCATTGGCAGTCAATTATGCATAATTGCATTTCTAGTTCGTGTGCTTGCATAATTTAAATTTTACTAAAGCTTTACTACATGGAACAAGTTTCAGCACATGGAGATGATTTTAAAGTAAATCTCTAATCATATCATACTATAAGAAATGTAAATTACTCTTACAGTTTTATGACACTTCATCCACTTCCAAACAGGAAAAATGTCCAACTATCCTTATAATTCCCAAATCTGGTAAATTTTTCCTAAAACCAACCAGAAGTGGTATATTTAATCATCCAATAAGTCATACATCAAGATGAAATACTAGCTTGGTTTTTCTAAATTAGTTTCTAGAAACTTCTTTGCTCAAAAAAATTTTATGGAGCTCTTCTCACATTTATGAATATGAGAAAAACATACAAGTATCCAGACATGACATATAACCTTATTATCTTATACGAGTATTTCTGTGAGCCCATGAACCTCAATCATCACAGACTCTGTTATAGGTGGGATTCACTTCTCGTTAGCTGTGTAGCCTTCGGGAGCTCTCTGTATCTCTTCAGTTCTCAGTTCCTTATCTGTTTGGTGAGGGATTAGGTAGATCAGTAGTTTTCAAATTGTTCTCTATAAAGCCTATGGATACCCTTTGGGGACCACTTGGTGGTATGGTGGCTGTGAGCACAAGTTTCTGTTGCTCTGGGCTCCTGATCAGTGGAGTAGTTTTACTTATGTCTACTGGATTTACTGGACTTCTCCATGAACTTTCATTTGATAAAAGAACTGTAAGGCCAAGAAGAGGTTTGCAAACCACCAGACTAGATAAAAATTAAGGTTTCTGTTTTGTTTCAGAATTAAATTATTCTATTCTAAGGAGAATTAAAGTAATAAAAAGCACCTGAATGGATCTGGCATGAAATGTCTCCAACAAACATCTGTTGAGATATCTCTGCCTTTAAGGGATTTATAATCAAATGGAAAATCTTCCTCATCTTAGAAAATACTGTAGTGAAAATAATCCTTCTTTTATTCTATTGTCTTTATACCTTCAATTGTTTCTTAATATTTGATTTTTGTAAGCAGCAAAAAAAGTCTGTTCTCCATCTTCATACGTGTCCACACTAAACTTATCCCATGCAGATAAATATGATATGAATAAATTGCAGGCTATGGAATTTCTGGTAGTTTTCATTATTAATTTATGTCACACTCATAACAGAGGTAGTCTAGAAACATTTGACTTTACTGTACAAACATGAGATATTTTTGATAGTATTAATGAAAATCTTTTCTTATAGAAAGAAAGTTCTTTCAATGGTGTGTATATGGGTGTGTAAATGAATATATCTTTGTATGTTTTTTAAAAAAACTCTTAAAAAAACTTTCTATGAGTTCATATCGGAATAAGTGTAGAAAACCATGGAGCTGAAACAGCCTGGTAGTTGATGGAAATCAGGGCTCTTCAACAGGTGATTGCTCTCTTGTCAACTCCATGTACATCAGTGAACTATAGCTATTTGAAACACAACACTCCCAATGTTATCATGGTAGTTCACATCTACACCTATTGCAATTATCTAGAATTCCCTTCCTATTTTCCTCATATATGTCTGTCTTACTTTATCTTCAAAATGTTCCACAAGCATTGCCTACTCCAAACTCTCTTTCTAGGTCACTCATTTTATGTAGAAGTTCTTCCTCCATGCCCCAAATCCTATACAGGTTCATATTTAAAACTTGAGCAAGTATCCAATGACCGTAACTATTTATTTACTTTTCTTTTGCCCTGGCTATACTGAAACATCTTTTAAGTTAGGAGTCATATCTTATTTATTCAGCTTTGTGTTTTTAGTGCATACCAAAGTCCCTGACATGTAATAATTTCCCAACAAATGGCTATTGGATCCAAACAGAAAAGCAGAGACCACTCTAGGTATTTCAAACAGAGCAAATTTAATGCAAGGAGTTGGTTTCAAATGTATTAGAAGAGCTGGAAGAGCAAAAGAATAAAGAGGGGTGCCTAAAGAGGAGCAAGGAATAAGGGGTTATACCCAAAGATCAGAAACTAAAAATACCCCTGAGCTGAGTTAAGCCCAGGATCCTGAGCCTCCCCCTGCTGTTGCACTGTTGGTTCTGGATCTACTGAAGAGCTTTTCTCTACCAGGTTGGTACCATTAAAGAAATGGTTGCTTCCCGGGCTACCGAAGTAGCTCACCACCCTATCACCCACCACTTTAACAACTACAAAAAACTGCCAACAGCTGCTATTAAACAAAAGGCTTCTCTCTGCTTCAGATTAGCGCTGCTTTCTGACAGAACCTAACAAGAAAAGAGCTGATAAGAGAGTTTGGAGAATGTAGTTTGCAGACTTCCAGCCTCAGCAATACAGACAGCTGGGTGTAGAGTTGAGAGAAAACAGTCATTAAGGGACTTCTAGTGTGCTGCCCCTGAGAGCGTCCAGTTTGGGAATCCATAGAACTAAATATGTTAGAGATTTTCAGCAAATCAATATTGATGTATTAAAAAGCAGAAATGGATTTACCTCAAGATGGCGGTGGCTGCAGCGGCTGGCGTGGAGTAGCTGAGGTGGAAAAGGTGGCCACTGGGCCTCAGGCAGCCGGGAAACTTGTGGACCTTCCTCTGGCCATCTCTTAAGGGAGGACTGCTGCTGCTGGCCGGTCGTGGGGGCTCAACGCCACTTTGCCCCCGGCAGGAGAGGCTGCCTCATTTAAAGGCAACAGCTTTGAAGTGTGGAGCAGGAAAAGAACTGATTCTTAGCTGCAAAAGCGAGTCTTGAAACAGGGAACACGGCGCCAGGGCTGCTGTGGATGCAGCCAGGATCCCGGAGGCTGGGGCCGCACTGAAGGCGGCCAGCTGCCCTATTCAGGATTCGAGGTTTCAGGCCGGCATTAAAGAAGACTCCTGGGAGCGCCCGAGCGGCGCCGCGACTGAACAGCCCGAGGCGGCAGCACCGAGAACACGGAAGGCAACAAACCAGAGACAGAGCGAGCGCCCGACCTGGCACAGCACTGTGAGTGATCCCTGGCACAGCTCTGTTCGGGGGGTGGATGCCCACGCGGCTCCCGCCTGCACCACCAGGCCACTCACTGCCCCGGTGCTGCCTCCATTTTCCCAGGTGCGGGCAGCTCCGCCCTGCTCGGCCATCACTGAGCCCATTTGCTTGGCCTGGCGCGGGGCTTTCCGGACCCTGCGGGCCGGCCTCCTCTCCCACTCCCTCCGCGGTTCTCTGGCGGGGCTGGGGGTGTGGGGCGTCCCGACCAGTGTTGGGAGGGCTAGGAAGTACGGGCGGGCCGACTGTCACTCCACCACACCCTGGACTCCGCCCCGGTAAACTTCCTGTTACTGGGAGGCAGATACCATCTCTGCGACCACCAGTTTGGAAAAAAGCCTAACGAATTTTTGGTTGGGAATAGTGTGGTAGGAGAGTTCCCAGGTCCGCTTGAACCTGCCGGAGAGCAGGCTGCAGGCGGGCACTAGACTCGGTTTATACCGGGGGGATACAAAGGTGAACAAGACCCGAGAAAGATCTACACAGTGCTACAAAGGCACCCAGAGAGACCGGTCGTCTGTGCCTAGCAGAAACCTGGTAGACTTCCTGGGCGAGGCGGTGCTGAGCAGGGTCTTGAAGGCCCAGCTGATAGACGAGGGGTGCAGAAGACACGCCCCAGCCCAGCACAGTGTGCACAGAGGGGGGAGACGTGCGGCCAGGGAGGCGGAGACTCGACAGAAACCACACACCCGGTGGGGTCGCCACTGCACGATCTAACAGCCTGGGCCAGAGCACACGGAACGGGGAGAAGTCCTGTACAGGAAGTGAAAGCTCAACAGAGATCACACACCCTGTGGTACGTGATCCACCAGCCCAGCAGAGTCCAAGCTGACCAGAAAGGTGGATCCCCAGAGAAGCCCAAGACCCGAGGCAACCACACACACAAGACACTAGAGGCCAACTGAGCAGTCACGGCGGGAGCCATACCAAATTGGCAACCACAGCAACATCCTAGTTAGTCATTAGTCTCAAACCGGTGGACTGTGAAACCCCCTGCCACAATGAATAAACACCAAAAAAAAGACACCAGAAATACAAAAAATCAAGAAAGTACACCACCAAAAGTTAATAAATCTCATACTCTAGATCCTATAGAACAAGAAGCCCTTGAAATAACTGACAAGGAATTTCGAGTGATAATTCTAAGGAAACTGAATGAGATACAAGAAAACTCAGCTAGACATCATGATGAAATGAGGAAAAGTATACAGGATCTGAAAGAGGAAATATACAAGGAAATCAATGTCCTGAAAAAAAATGTAGCAGAACTTGCTGAACTGAAGAAGTTATTCAGCGAAATAAAAAACACAACGGAGAGTTTAACCAGCAGGCTTGTCGAAGTTGAAGAGAGAACCTCTGAACTTGAAGATGGGCTGTTTGAAATAACACAAGCAGACAAAAAGAAAGAAAAAAGAATCAAGGACTTGGAAGAAAGTCTGAGAGAGATATCAGACAACCTCAAGCGCTCAAATATCCGAGTCATGGGTATTCCAGAAGGGGAGGAAAATGGAGATTCCATTGAAAACATATTCAACAAAATAGTGGCAGAAAACTTCCCAGGTATAGGAAAAATCAGAGATCTTCAGATCCAGGAAGCTCAATGATCTCCAAACGTATTCAACCCAAAAAGGCCTTCTCCAAGACATGTCATAGTCAAATTGGCAAAACTCAGAGACAAAGAGAGAATCTTAAAAGCTGCAAGAGAGAAGCGTCAAATCACCTATAAGGGAGCCCCAATCAGGTTAACATCAGACTTTTCATCACAAACCCTAAAAGCTAGAAAGGAATGGGATGATATTTTCAAAATACTAAAAGACAAAGATTGCCAGTCAAGAATACTCTACCCTGCAAGGCTATCCTTCCGAAATGAGGGGCAAATAGTATATTTCTCAGACAAACAAAAACTGCGGGAGTTCACTACCACACGACCACCCTTACAAGAAATCCTCAAGGGAGTACTGGGTTTGGTTCCTGAAAAATAACTACCACTGCCATAAAAACCTAAGAAAAATCTAAACCCGCTAGTACAATAAAAATGGCATTCATGAAGAGAAAACAAGCTAACAAAAACACTATCTACAACCTAAGGAACCAACAAACAAAGAAACCAAACAGTAAATCAGAAAGCAAGGAACAAAAGACACCTAAGACAACCAAACAACCAATAAAATGCTAGGAATAAATCAACACCTTTCAATAACAACTCTTAATGTTAAAGGCTTAAATTCCCCAATTAAAAGACACAGACTGGCTGACTGGATCAAAAAGCAGGACCCAACTATATGCTGCCTACAAGAGACCCACCTCACCCATAAAGATTCACACAGACTAAGACTGAAAGGATGGAAAAAGATTTACCATGCAAACAGAAAAGAAAAACGAGCTGGAGTGGCTATTCTTATATCTGACAAAATAGACTTTAAACTAAAAACCATAAAAAGAGACAATGAGGGACACTACTTAATGATAAAAGGACTGATCCATCAAGAAGACATAACAATCATAAATATGTACGCACCCAATGTTGGAGCAGCCAGATTTATAAAACAAACTCTATTAGACCTAAAGAAGGAAATAGACACTAATACCATAATAGCAGGGGACCTGAACACCCCACTGTCAATATTACACAGATCATCTAGGCAAAGAATCAGTAGAGAAACACAAGATCTAAACAAGACTCTAGACCAATTGGAATTGGCAGATATCTACAGAACATTCCACCCAACAACCTCAGAATATTCATTCTTCTCATCAGCACATGGATCATTCTCCAGGATAGATCACATATTAGGTCACAAATCAAGTCTCAATAAATTCAAAAAAATTGGAATTATCCCATGTATCTTCTCAGACCACAATGGATTAAAACTAGAAATTAATAACAAACAAAACTCTGGAAACTATACAAACACATGGAAATTAAACAGCATTCTACTTAATGACATATGGGTCCAAGAAGAAATCAAGCAGGAAATCAAAAAGTTTATTGAAACTAATGAAAACAATGATACATCATACCAAAACCTGTGGGATACTGCAAAAGCAGTATTGAGGGGAAAATTTATTGCATTAAATGCTCACTTCAGAAGAATGGAAAGATGGCAAGTGAACAACCTAACACTTCACCTTAAAGAACTAGAAAAACAAGAACAATCCAATCCTAAAGTTAGCAGACGGAAAGAATTCATTAAGATCAGAGCAGAACTGAATGAAATTGAAAACCAAAAAACAATTCAAAAGATCAACGAATCAAAAAGTTGGTTTTTTGAAAAGATAAATAAAATTGACAAACCATTAGCATGGCTAACAAAAAAAAAGAAGAGAGAAGACTCAAATAACAAAAATTAGAAATGAAAAAGGCGATATTACAACTGATTCATCTGAAATACAAGGAATCATTCGAGACTACTATAAACAACTATACGCCAACAAATTTGAAAATCTGGAGGAAATGGATAAATTTCTGGACACACACAAGCTCCCAAAACTGAACCGTGAAGACGTAGAAAATTTGAACAGACCAATAACAATAAAGGAGATTGAAGCTGTTATCAGAAGGCTCCCAACAAAGAAAAGCCCAGGACCAGATGGATTCACAGCAGAATTTTACCAAACATTCAAAGAGGAATTGACACCGATTCTTTACAAACTATTCCAAAAGATTGAAACGGACGCAAATCTCCCAAACTCATTCTATGAAGCAAACATCATCCTGATACCAAAACCAGGTAAAGATATAACCAAAAAAGAAAACTACAGGCCGATATCCTTGATGAATATAGATGCAAAAATCCTCACTAAAATACTAGCAAACAGAATACAGCAACACATACGAAAAATTATTCATCACGATCAAGTGGGATTCATCCCAGGGATGCAAGGTTGGTTCAACATACGCAAATCAATAAATGTGATACACCATATTAATAAACTCAAACATAAGGACCATATGATCATCTCTATAGATGCTGAAAAAGCATTTGATAAAGTTCAGCACTCATTCATGACAAAGACCCTCTATAAGTTAGGTATAGAGGGAAAGTATCTCAACATAATTAAAGCCATATATGACAAACCCACTGCCAATATCATCCTGAATGGGGAAAAGCTGAAAGCTTTTCCTTTAAGAACAGGCACTAGACAAGGATGCCCACTCTCACCACTCCTATTCAACATAGTGTTGGAAGTACTAGCCAGAGCAATCAGAGAAGAGAAGGAAATAAAGGGCATCCAGATTGGAAAAGATGAAGTCAAACTGTCCCTGTTTGCAGATGACATGATCCTATATATCGAACAGCCTAAAACCTCTACAAAAAAACTGTTGGAATTGATAAATGATTTCAGCACAGTAGCAGGATACAAAATCAACACACAAAAATCAGTAGCATTTCTTTTCTCCAATAGTGAACATGCAGAACGAGAAATCAAGAAAGCCTGCCCATTTACAATAGCCACCAAAAAAATAAAATACTTAGGAATTGAGTTAACCAAGGAGGTGAAAAATCTCTATAATGAGAACTACAAACCACTGCTGAGAGAAATTAGAGAGGATACCAGAAGATGGAAAGATATTCCATGCTCTTGGATTGGAAGAATCAACATAGTGAAAATGTCCATACTACCCAAAGTGATATACAAATTCAATGCAATCCCCATCAAAATTCCAAAGACATTTTTCTCAGAAATGGAAAAAACTCTCCAGACATTTATATGGAACAATAAAAGACCACGAATAGCCAAAGCAATGCTCAGCAAAAAAAATAAAGCTGGAGGCATAACACTACCTGACTTTAAGCTATACTACAAAGCTATAATAACCAAAACAGTATGGTGCTGGCATAAAAACAGACACACTGACCAATGGAATAGAATAGAGAATCCAGAAATCAACCCACACACTTACTGCCATCTGATCTTTGACAAAGGCACCAAGCCTATTCACTGGGGAAGGGACTGCCTCTTCAGCAAGTGGTGCTGGGATAACTGGATATCGATATGCAGGAGAATGAAACTAGATCCATACCTCTCACCGTATGCTAGAATCAACTCAAAATGGATTAAGGATTTAAATATACACCCTGAGACAATAAAACTTCTTAAAGAAAACATAGGGGAAACACTTCAGGAAATAGGACTGGGCACAGACTTCATGAATACGACCCCAAAAGCACGGGCAACCAAAGGAAAAATAAACAAATGGGATTATATCAAACTAAAAAGCTTCTGCACAGCAAAAGAAACAATTAAAAGAGTTAAAAGACAACCAACAGAGTGGGAGAAAATATTTGCAAAATATACATCTGACAAAGGATTAATATCCAGAATATATAAGGAACTCAAACAACTTTACAAGAAGAAAACAAGCAACCCAATTAAAAAATGGGCAAAAGAGCTAAGTAGGCATTTCTCTAAGGAAGATATACAAATGGCCAACAGACATATGAAAAAATGCTCAACATCACTCAGCATCCGGGAAATGCAAATCAAAACCACATTGAGATACCATCTAACCCCAGTTAGGATGGCTAAAATCCAAAAGACTATGAACGATAAATGCTGGCGAGGCTGCGGAGAAAAAGGAACTCTCATACATTGTTGGTGGGACTGCAAAATGGTGCAGCCTCTATGGAAAATGGTATGGAGGTTCCTTAAACAATTGCAAATAGATCTACCATACGACCCAGCCATCCCACTGTTGGGAATATACCCAGAGGAATGGAAATCATCAAGTCGAAGGTATACCTGTTCCCCAATGTTCATCGCAGCACTCTTTACAATAGCCAAGGGTTGGAACCAGCCCAAATGGCCATCATCAGATGAGTGGATACGGAAAATGTGGTACATCTACACAATGGAATACTACTCAGTTATAAAAATGAATGAAATACTGCCATTTGCAACAACATGGATGGACCTTGAGAGAATTATATTAAGTGAAACAAGTCAGGCACAGAAAGAGAAATACCACATGTTCTCACTTATTGGAGGGAGCTAAAAATTAATATATAAATTCAAACACACACATACACACACACACACACAAACCGGGGTGGGGGGGAAGAAGATATAACAACCACAATTATTTGAAGTTGATACAACAAACAAACAGAAAGGACATAGTTGGGGGGGAGGGGGGGAGGGAGAAGGGAGGGAGGTTTTGGTGATGGGGAGCATTAATCAGCTACAATGTATATCGACAAAATAAAATTAAAAAATAAAATAAAATAAAATAAAATTTGTAAAGTAAAAAAAAAAAAAAAAAAAAAAAAAAGCAGAAATGAATGTCAAAGACATTTCACATCCTGCTTAAAGGCATGCTAATCAAATTTACTCCTGACACAAAACTGGGGGATAAGAGGCAACTATATGAATTTCATCAGAATTGATATTCAAAATTATCTCAGTGGACTAGAACTATAATTTACGAATCATCAGGAAATTTAATAGAAATAGGTGAATGCAAAGTTTTCATTTGGGTTCCAAAAAACCCACCTTTTTTTTCACTTGTTTTACATATGGAAAACTTATGAACTATAAGTGTAATATGAACCATATAATGGGGCTTCTAGAAAAATTAACTACAACTGTCAGCTGCATTAATAAGAATATAGTTTCCATATCTAAGATGGTTATGTACACAATTTTGTTCAGTTCTTATTTCCAATGTTAATGATTCCTTTTCAACTGTGAGCTCTCCACATACAAAATTCAAATTAATAGAGATCTACCTTAGTATATCATTTTGGCAAGTGGAAGAAATTGGAATCTGTATATATATGAGAAACTCTATTTAACTGCTAGGTTTTCTATTAGAGTATTGGTAAAGACAAGAGGAGCATTAATACTTTCTGATTTTTGCTCCATACAAATGATTCTATGCTCCGTTAGACCCAAAGCCTCTTTCTATAACTACTTTGTAATAATCCTTTCTCTGTTATGAAATGAAATTTATTGAGAAGATAACTTATGTAATTTTACACAATTCAATATGATGTCTTATACATAATATAAAAGAAATAAAAGTCATTTCAATATAGAAATTTTTGGTTGCTATATAAGAAGGCATAATAAAGTAATCAAATGCTTGCTCCTTATTACAATAAATTCAGATTTATGATAAGTAAGAATAATATTCAAATGAATATTTTCCACATTTTATATTTAACAATTGAAATAAGGGATAAATAAGCCTTTTTTTACGGCTTAGAATGTCATTTATCTTCATGAATGTTCTATAGTTGGGTGGAGTGTTCTATAAATGGTAATTAGTCAACTTTGTTTATAGTGTTCCTCAAATCTTCTATTTTCTTACTGACTTTTTACTTGTCCTATTAATCACTTAGAGAGAAGTGTTGAAATCACAAAATATTTTCTTCTTTTTTTAGTTTTACCAGTTTTCATACTTTGATGCTCTGTTATTAGGTACATAAATGTTTAAGATTGATATGTCTTCTTGATGAATTGACATCTTTCTTATTAGGAAATGCCTGCTTTTTATTTCTGGGAATATTTCCCCTGAAATTTGCTTTGTCTGATACTACTATAGCCTCTTCAAGTTTCTTTTGCTTAGTGTTTTTATGGTATATATTTTCCATCCTTTTCCTTTTAAAAACTCACAGACTTCTGTAAGGAAAAGGACTAATCCCTTGTGTAGGACTCATGTGGCATCCTTAGCCATGATTGAAAACCTGTTTGCATAATTAGTATCTTTCACACTTCACATATTTTATCTATTGAATGCAAAACCAGTAGTAATTTTGAAGTCTACATGTTGTTGGAAAAGCAATGTATAAATTATATCTTAGCTGCCACTACCATTATCAGGGAAAGGGGGAGATACTCGATATTGTTTTACCAGGTAATCATTATAACTTATAATGAGGAAATCTATTTTTAATTTGGCCTCCAAACAAGCAACTTTTTCTGCCAAAAAGTAATGTAAAATGCCCCTACAATCATCACAATTCATTTGTTCCACAAATATTTATTGGGCTTCTGGTGTGTTCCAGGTATTGAAGATATGTGATTGATGGAAACAGACGAGAATCCCTGTCCTCATGAAGCTTTACATGTTTATTAAGGTTCACAGCAGAAAAATTGTGGCCACCAAGGGAAGTACCCACACATCCCTCAGGTTGTAAAGACAGATGGTTGCCACACCTCGTGTTTCCGTTAACTAGTAAAACAAGTTATGAGACTTTTAGAGTATATAAAATGGAAGCAAAAGCCTCCATCTAGGTCTTTCGGTCAAGATTCCATACCTAAAGACTTTACTTTGAGAAAATATGTAAACAAAGATGAAGACTAGACCTCCAGGCAAAGTTTGGGTGATTTGCTTCAACCCAATTAATAGGTTCAAAGAGATTTTCCAATAACACTGCTCAACCCACACATCACGCTTTACTCAAAGAGTGGAAGAGAGCCCAGTAAGAGAGCCCAGGATCGCCTTGACTTTTGAGATATGATTGGTTTGGTTGAGATCCCACTTTCAGACTGCATTTCCGATTATCTGCATTTTATTTGTTTATTTTTTGCAGCAGGCTGGTACAGGGATCAAACCCTGGACCTTGGTGTTATCAGCACCGTGCTCTAACCAACTGAGCTAACCAGCCTGCCCAACCATATTTCCTTAGATTTGCCAACTTGGATTCTGGACTAGTGACCACTGGCTTGTTTGGACTGATCCTCTGGGCTACCTAATCTCTGTTGTGGTGACCTGGCCTCAGCCCAGTGTCATGGTGAACGGCACTTTGTCCCACTCACTGCAATACCAGTGTGGGACTTCCTTTGGAAAGTGGGGATTTACAGCTGTATGAAATGGGTAGCCACAAAAATAAAACTTGGTGTCAGGAGCCAGGGGTTCAAATTTCTGCCCCCAGATCTATTTAACATTGGGTCCTGGGGTAAACCAATTGATTTTTTTCCTCAGGCCTAATGACCTCAACTTTAAAACAAGAATAATAATAACCATGTTCATGAGGTTGCTATAAGGATTATTACGAAATCACGTCTGCCAGGATGTTTTGTAAGCCACAAAGCACTATATAAATATCCACTGCTGTGGTGGAAAGCAATCAGGACAAGGGCACCTAAGAAGTCTATAGATCACTGGCCTGCACAGCTGAATGCAATGTATGTTCTGCTGCTTTTCCTGATCAGAAAACAACAGGATTTTGCTCTTAATCCTGTTTCCAATTTTACTGCCCTTTTGGTTTTGTAGTCATTGCTTCCTGTCTAGTCTAAACGTGATTTAGTCTGTGCACAAGAGACAGTGAAGTAGATGCACACGGTGCAGTTTCTCTTCATTTGTGTGGCAGCTTCTGCCTGGGGCTGACCTTCTTGTCTGGTTGAGATCCCTGCGTAGCTGTCTCAAACTGACTGACCTGAAGGAGACTCAGACACACCTGCGAACTACTTGCCTTGCAAGGTGGTGCCAGTCCTGGGGCTAAGAGGGCTTGCCTGCTCCTGTGATCTGTGAGGCCTAGTAAAAGATGATTACGGCTCTGCTTGCTGTGTGGGAGTCAACGACGTGATTATAGCCTCCCTTGACCGATGGCAGGCATGCGTTCCTGTGCTAATAAGACTTTCCTGCTGGATCATCAAAACACATTGGGATCAGACATTGTAGAGTCTTAGTCTACATCTGAGGCTTCAGCATCTGTGTTTCATCGTCAGTCTGACCTCTCTCCAAACGAGAGATCTGTTTTGAAGAAACACTTTTCCCGAAATCCTCCACGGGCTGTTGACTTTTACTTTCTACCATGTCCCTTTCTTGCCACCACCAGCAGTTTCTCATGGATACTAAATATGTGTTTTGGGATAATTGGACTAAACTGGTTTGTCAGATCTATGTACAAGCACCTCTCATTTCATTTGTTTACTTAGCTTCTAATTTGCATGGGCCATTTTAATATTTTTTTTTGTGGTTAAGACAAAAAACACAAATCACAGTGTTTCTATGATGTGATCAATATGACAACAATCCATTTTCAGAGTCTATTATGAGTCAGATACTTTACATCCATGATCTGATTTAATCTTCATAATACTCCTGAATAGGCATTATTATCCCCCTTTTACAGATGAAGCTTAGAGGGGTAAAATAATTTCTTTAAAGCCACGTAGTTAATCATGATTAGAGCTGGAATTGGAACCTCGGTAGAGTTCCAGTTCTTCCCATTATATTGCGCTGGCTCTTGAATCGTCGGTTACTTTTTGGTACGGCACTGGAAATAAGCACTATGTATGAGTTTCAGGTTAGGTTCCTTTCAGCTTTTCTGGGCAGGAATGCAGGACAGGATACAGGTGGTTCCAATTTTTACAAATCAATATGTTTCTAGAAAGCATGCTGGGAAGCAGATTGTCCTGAAATGCACGGAGCATCTAGGGCTACCTCCAGATGCCTAATGGTGACAAATTAAGCATAAAGCAATGAACAGTGTCAAATGGCAGACAGATGCCAAGTTCATACCCCTCAATCCTTCTCACAGTCAACAGAGTAATCATTTAAAAACACAAATCCGATGATGTTTTTACCACCATTTAGAAAGGTACTTTTATTTGTGTGATTGTTTTCCACATTAATGGCGATCTCCCCCAATAGACTCCAGGCTCTACAAGGACAAGCAGTGTTTCTCCTTCATTTGCCACTGGATCTCTGTGCTTAACTCAGTGACTGGCTGTGATCCTTTAACAGGGATTGTTCCTGACTCCAGATTCCCTCAGACACCTGCATGCCCCTCTCTGTCACTTCAGGAAAGATTTTGCTCATATGGTCCCTCCTCCATTGAGAGGTTCTCCCTGACCACTCTTTCTAAAGTAACACTCCCCACCCCTACCCCAGGTCCATCACCTCCTAATCCTTTACCTTTTTATTTAAAAATTTTCCTTAGTATGAATCACTGACTGACGTTATATTATTACTTACATTTCAAAAATCTGTCTTTCTCCACTAGCATATGAGCTTATTGAGGGTAGGGACTTTACTGCTATATCCTCATCACTTACAATCATGCCTGGAGATAATATATGCTTAGTAAGCATTTGATGATCATCAACTAACAAACAAACACTTATTGTACTAATGAACAATTCCCCAAACTCCTTCCTCCATTCTGTCTATAGCAGATGCCACTGGTGTCCTGAGTCACATCTCACCCACCTCTACTTCAGCTGTGGCTGTGGTTTTGACCACTAACCCAATTGGGCAATTCTGTGCACATCAATGTTGGTCCACCTCAAGTGTGGGCAGAGACCCCAGCCTTTCTGCATCAGCTTTCTCAAAAGTTGCCTGGGAAGTTGCCTCACTGCCTGGACATGCAGGACAGTCATTGTCCTCAAGGGCAACCCTGAACCAGCAGAGAAAGGGAGTCAGTATATCAATGCTGCAGGATCACCTCTCTCACAGTGCCACTTGTGTACCTTCTACAGAGCTCCTAAGAGTCCCTGGCAGGACTGTGCCCGCAGTGAAAGGTTGCTCTATTGAGCACGCTTCGTGATCTTGCACTCTTGCACTCCTTCCCGCTCCCTCCACCTGCTCCTTCACTATGGCTTCTTTGGACCACCTTGTAAATAAACTATCTGCCTTCAAGTCTTTGCATCGGGGAAATCCAAACCAAGACCCTGTCCTTTCCAACACTATTATAATGACTCAGATGTGAATATGGATGGCATATTTGTCAAATTTGCATGAAGATACTAGCAATAGTTTATATTTATATTGGCTTTGATAGTTTACCAAGTGCTTTCACACTGCTTGATTAACATATTGCCTAACAGAATCATGAATCAAACAAGATATTGAAAATATCTGAAAAAGTGAGTTAAATTCCAGAAATAAAATCTAATAGAAAAAACCATAAAAGCTAATCTTTAAGTTTTAAAGAACCCCATGTATATAGAATGGAAAGAAATAACCCAACCTTCACTCTGGTAGTTTTTCTTCACTACGCAGTCTTGATATTCCAACTCTAAGACCTGGTGATTCCTACATCCTAACTGACTCTTGATTCTTTACACATCACTTTGTTGCAACAGGAAAAAATAAAATAAAAAAGCCCAGCCTGGGTCTGGGCTGTCCAGATAGCCTCATTGTGGTCAACATGCTTCATACGGCATCAACCGTATGAGGGAGGTCTAGGACCAGAAGTGTACCTGTGAATGTTCAACACCTAGTTTCTGGGAAAAATCAAACCCCAATCCGATTTGTAGCAAATGCCTATTTCCATGGTGCAAATACTTCCACCATAGCTGATTTCAAGCTACAAATGTGAGATCACCGATGTAGAGTTGGGAAGTAATATACACATCCAGCTCCCCTGAACCTGGAGGGGCCAGCTCCAGCACTCCACTACTAGGAACATCATTTAAACTGTAGAGGGGGTCACTTTATTTTCTTACCAAGTGCTACCACAGCTTATTGGGGAGTCGGGCAAAAATATTGTAAAGTTTTGATCACTAATTCAATTAAAAGCTAACAATGTACATAGATGTAAAAAATATCTAGTGAGTATTGTTCTATATTTGGGAAGGTTTTTCTTCTGGCTGTGGGAATTACAGTCTTTGTAGTTTTCCTTTCATCTAAAATCTTTGGCCTCCGTGAGATACCTAGATCTTAAAACGTAGAGGATTTCACTTCTATTCTAAAATGTAAAGGCCAGGCAAATAAAATGGAAAAGACTCTCATCATTCTTTTCACACAGGAGTTCCATGATAATGAGAGATGCTAATGGGAAGTTAATACTCTGATTAATTAGAACTTCCCCAAGTACGTATTCCTCAAAGGACCTGGCCTCACTTTTTATAAGAGCACCCAGCATTACAATGTCACTTAAGTATTGAAGACTTGGTCCTAGCAACAGGTTTTCCTCTTGCCACTAACAGACGCTTTCCTTGGAACTCTGGGAACATTTTCACTTGGACCACACCTCTGTATGTTCTCTGCAAATAAGCACATGAGCATTCACCTGAGGATATGGCTGTGGATGTCACTATGAACATGTGCGCCTGAGCCAATCCCTGTTGCAGAGTGCACCCAGACTTGCCATGCCCTGTAGTAAACTGCCTCATGGTGACGAAAATCCCAGACAGATGTTTCCTACTGAACAGAGTGTACCACAGAAAGTTCCATGAGAGATGTAAATAAGCAGATGTAAAAAAAATACTCACTTTATGAAACGTTTCTCTAGAATAATAGTACCTTATTATTAAAACCAGAACATGAAAGAAGGACAACTATGGCAGCAAATGTTCTAATTTAGAAGTTTTCCCCATTTATCCCAGATTGAGAATGATATATATATATATACACACACACACGTATATACATATATACGTGTGTGTGTGTATATGTATGTATATATATATATAAATATATATATAAAACAACAGAAAGAGCTAATTGTAAGACCACTGAAATACTGAATCAATGATTAAAAGGAGCCTTAAGACGAAGCCTATGAATATTCTTATTATCAGGTCTCTAGGACTTTGTGTACTTTGATTAAACTTGATGAACAAGAAACTGATTGTTTGAGATACAGAGCTCTATTGACAAAGCTAATGTTGATTTCCTCCCCTCTTTTAATAAAACACTTCTTTTGAAGCTTTGAAAACCATTACTCTCTTCCAATACGCTAGGGGATTTTTTACTTGAATACAAAGCTTATTAGTAAATGCAAAAACAATAATACTTCTTAACATGTACAGAGTACTTGCCTTGTCCATTATTCATTATCTCATTTAATGTTCACACCCACACCTCTAAGAGGAATATTGTTATTTGTAGAGTTCTATTATAGATGAGGAAACTGAAGCTTAGAGAAGTTAAATGATTTGCTCAAGATCATCCAGATAAGTGGGAATGGGAAAAGTGGGATTTGAAAACATGAGCTCTTTTTCTCAATTGCTATACAAAATCTTCCTAAAAGATTCAAGGAACTCCCCCAAAATAACACTGTATGGGAGATCTCTTGTCCCTGTTTGTGACATTTTATTCTGATGAAATTTTGTTCAGATCAGAGGTGGGGGAAATGTCTGGGGTCCTAGGCAAGGAGTTGAGGGCCTCATCCCCCTCCTCCCAAAAGCAGGCAAGAGAGCATGCCCAAAACACCACTTCTGCATGGGTGGCCCACCACAGCAACCACCACAGCTATGGCTGCCAAAAAAGCTGCTCGGTGTTGCAGCAGCAGCCACAGCCACTGTGCACACAGCCTACCAGACACTTGACTGCACTGACACAAGGAAAGTCAACAGCGGAGACCAGAAAAAGAATATGATGTCTCTCTTCAAAGCCCACTCCAGAGTAATAGAAGAAGCAACTGCTCTACCAGATGACCAGACATCAGCATAGACATACTAGAAATACAAAAACCTGAGAAAATATGGCACCACCAAAAGAATACAGTAATTCTCAAATACCAGACCCTGTAGAGCAGGAAGCCCTTGAAATGACTGAGAAGGAATTCCAAGCAACAATCTTAAGGAAACTCACTGCGAGATGAGAAGACTCAGTTACACAACATAATGAAATGAGAAAAAAATTCGGGATATGAAGGAGGAAATTTACAAAGAGAATAATACCTTAAAAAAGAATGTAGAACTCATGGAACTGAGTCACTCAACAAACTAAAAGACACAACCAATAGCTTAAACAGAAGACTAGAACAATCAGACAAAAGAATTTCGGATCTTGAAGATAATCTTTTCAAAATAACCCAGGTAGTCAAAAAAAAAAAAAAAAGTGTGTGGGAGGGGAGAAAGAATTTTAAAAAATGAAGAAAATCTAAGAGAGCTAGCAGACAAACATTCAAATCATGGGTGTTCCAGAAGGACACAAACATTCAAATCATGGGTGTTCCAGAAGGGAAGGAGAAAGGAAAAGGCGTAAAAAAACTACTCAATGAAATAATAATGGAAAACTTCCCAAACATAGGGACAGACATGGACCTTCAGATCCAAGAGGCTGGAAGATCCCCAAACAGATTCAACCCAAAGAGATTCTCTCCAAGACACATTATAGACAAACTGGCAAAGCTCAAAGACAATGAGAGAATCTTAAAAGAAGCAAGAGAAAAGCATCAAGTCACTTGTAAGGGAGGCCCTATTGGATTAACAGCAGACTTCTCAACAGAAACTCTACAGGCAAGAAGAAAATGGGATGATATATTTAAAATACTAAAAGAAAAAAACCCACCAGCCAATAATAGTATACCCAGCAAAGCTATCCTTCAGAAATGAGGGAAAAATAGTGTATTTGCCAGACAAACAAAAACTGCAGGAGTTCAGCACAACATGACAAGCCTTACAAGAAATCCTCAAATAAGTCCTGCATCTAGAATCTGAAAAATGATAAACACTACCACGAATACAGGAGAAAGAACAAAACCCACTGAACAAAAATGCAAATAAGAAAGAGAAAGAAACTAAATCTTACCACTACAAAAAGTCATAGTGACAATGTAATAATACCACTACTTCATTTCTGATTTTAGTAATTTTGGTCTTCTCTCTTTTTTCTTGGTCAGTGTAGACAAAGGTTTGCAAAATTTGTTCATCTTTTTACAGAATCAACTTTTGGTTTTGTTGCTTTGAGGGTAGAGATATTGTTTTTTAATTCCCTATTTCATGTATTTCTGTTGTAATCTTTGTCATTTCCTCCTTACATTTGCTTTTCGTCTAGTTTGCTCTACTTTTTCTATTTTATTAAGGTAGAAGTTTACATTACTGATTTGAGATTTTTCTTATTTTTAATACAGGTGTTTATGAGTTTAAATTTTTCTGTAAGCACTGCATGAGGCCTGCAGCCTATAAATTTTGGTTTATAAATTTTTGGTTTATAAATGTTGCGCTTTGATCTTTATCTCAACATACTCTCTAAATTCCTTGTAATTTTTCTTTTACCTATTGTTTATTTAGGAGCATGTTTAATTTCCACCCATTTGTGAGTTTTCTAAATTTCCTTCTGTTATTGTGGTCAGAGAACATATTTTCTACGATATTAGTCTTTTTCTTTTTTTCAAAGGGAATCTTTTAGCAAACAAACAAAAATAGTTAATGGAAAGATTTCCATTCTCTTTCAATTCTATTTTTCCATGAAATTTTTGAAGTGGCCTTGTGCTTATATTGTTTTATTGATTTTTTAAAAATATAATTGATGTTGCTAAACTTAGATATTAATTTCTGTTCTTGATTTCTTTTTATTAAGTGGACTTGTTGATTTGCTTAGAAACTAATTTGCCTTTAAAAGTTTATTCATCTTCTTCTGTTGAAATTAATTTGATATTTGCATGCTTTGGAAGACTTTAGAGAGCTATTTCAAATAATTGTAGAGATTATAAAATGAAATATGTAAATTTTAATAAGTTTTACATTTCAAGGTTTTGTGAAAACTTGAAGCCCTACTTTCTATAGAGTATTTTGTTGTTCATCTGTTATTAAGTTTGTGTATTTGTTATTTCGACAAATGAATGTGCATATCCTTAAAAAAAAATAGTGGGAGAAAGCAGCAGGGAGAAGACAATGGGAGATTAAGTTGTGATATTGCGAGAATTAGAGTTAGTATTCAGACAAATGTATTTGTTACTAATATTTTACTATATGGATTTTGTCACCTTCTTCTGATCTCTTTCCCCCCATCTCAAAGCTGATCTATAGCTTCTGCTGCTGGGTGCTCCCAGGGGACATGGGTCCTTTAAACCCACAGACCACTGGTGTTCTCCCTGATCAGCTGTATCCTAGGGCCAGCTCTGCCACTAGTCATCTGTGTTTGACTAACTCATTCTTGACTCCAGCAGCAGATACAGAGTATTACTATTCCATTGCTTTCTCCTATTTCCTGAAAGATGTAATCAAGGGATGAGTTTGATCAATTAAATAATTCCATCATTGTTGAATACATCAAGTTTTAGATATGAAAAGACAAATGAGAATTAAATATAATTCTTGCTTGACTATGATAGTCATTGGTACAACAAACCTTTTCTGTGTCTCTGCAAAATTTAACATCAGTTGTTTACTGCCTAATTGGAAACTGGGTAGCTGTGTCTCCTAGGCCTGGGCAGCTCCTCCCTTGACATTCTGCCCACCCTGCCAATTGTTGACTAAAGTAACCTTTTCTCACATAGCTGTGGTAGTGAAACTCTCAGCAAATGGGAATCACCTTGACTCCTTAGCAGGCCCCTGGGAGCGTACTGCATGGGTAGTGCCAGGCAGTTCGGAATTGAGTAAGTAAAACCATTTTCTGCAGTATTTTCTATAAGTCAATGTACTTGTTGTGGCTATGATTGAATTATCTTTAAAAAGTAGCAAGGGTTTTTTTGTGTTTCGTGAAATAACTTGCTTTGGGGAACTGTGTGTGTGTGTGTGTGTAACAGTATGAGAGAGTCAGTGTCAGTAGAAATTTAATACAGAAACCAGGCATCAAGAGAGTTTTCCTAGTAGTTACTATCCAGGAATCCTTTTTATTTTAAAATTGTTAGAATTAGAGGTGAGAATTTCTTTCCTTGGGCTGATGCCACTTCTTTTGTCTCCTTTTCTTTCATGAATATCCCTGCCACTTAGAATGCTAATTTACATGTCTAACAATCTGCAGTTGCTAAATCACGTTCACATACATTATCTGATTGCTCTTTGCCCTAACCCTGTGAGTCAGGAGAAACTGGCATGATTATACCCATTTAATAAATGAGGAAACTGAAGGTCAGAGATCTTGTGACCAGATTAAGTTCACATACGTAGTAAATGTGCCATGAGCTAGAAGCCAGATCATGTGAGTCCACCCCAGTCTGCTTGCCACTAGGCAAAGGACCAGCTGGTCTGTTTATTGCTGGGTTTGGGGACTTTTGTTTTTGTTTTTTGAGGGATGAGGCTTTGGCCCACAAAGTGAGAACATAGTATCAGTCAGTCATAAAAACACAAACTGAAAAACAAATATCACTTTCCAGGATGTTAGGAGAACAAATGTTCCATGCCACACAGAATCATAATGTTTCCAACTCGATTTGGCACTTACACTGAAACATATTTTAAAATAATGGTATCACTACTCTCATGACATTAAAACTGATCAAGTCTGGAGTAATGCGTTTGGACAACTCCAGATGTTCTCCTAGTGGGTCATTTCCCCTCATTGTATCCACAAAGCAGTTACTAAAACAAAAACTATCCCTGTAGATTTCTGGTACCTGACTGAAATTTTCCTGGATGCTCTTGTACTTCCTGGCAACAATTTAATTGATACAGAAATATGAACTGAACGTACCTTCTGGTTTTGACATGTCCCCAAATTACAATATATTTTCCCCCTAAACCTGACAGCTGGCACGCACAGAAAGATCTAAAAATATCATTCAATAAAGCTTATTTGAAAAAGTGTTCACCACAAAATGCTATTTTGACAGCTGTTTAAGACATAAACAGCTAACATGAACTTATTTAAACGTCCTAAATTTTATATTTTTAAATTTATGAGTTGTACAAAATTACTTCACCTGATTTGATTTATTCCTTATGAGTTCACACTTATAAACCTAAATATTTGTCTTGAATTGCATCACAAAAGTCTATAGCAATGCTTAATTGTGCTTTTCTTGGAGTTATAATGGATTTTAGAAGAGATTTTGAATTCTTTCTTTCCTTACAGATTTATTACCCACCCTTCTATAATCCATGTTTGAACTTGGTAAGCACAGCTTTGATTGTTGATATCATTAAAGACTTCAGCTCCATCAGCAGTCTTGTAAGAAAAAATAACAGCTTTATTGATATATAACTTATGTATTATACAATTCACCTATTTAAAATGTATAATTCATTCAGATCCCCCTACTGGCCAGCACTAAAAATAAAATAAAAAAGTGTACAATACAATGATTTTTAGTGTGTTCACAAAGTTGTGTATCCAAAACCACAATCAATTTTAGAATAGTTTATCACCTTCAAAGGAGACCTCATACCCATAAGCAGCCCACAGCATAGTCTTTTGTATATTACAATGACCCTGCAAATTCTGCTTAAGTCCAGTAGGTTAATACATATGTTTACCTCTATTCCTTTCCAAAGCCTTACTAAAATAGCAGTAAAAGGTTTTTTTTTGTTTTATTTTGGGGAGGGTTTTTTTTTTTTTTTTTAAAGCATAAAACCCAATGCTGTGGCCTAAATGTTTATGTTCCTCCAAAACTCATATGTTGAAATCTAAACACCTATGTGCTAGTATTAGGAGGTGGGGCCTTTGGGAGGTGATTAGAGGGGTGTAGCTCCCGTGAATGGGATTAGTGCCCTTATAAACTGACCACAGAAAGACCCCTCGCTCTTTCCTTCATGTGAGGTTAGACTGGGAAGACGCTGTCCAGGAGGAAGCAGCCCTCAGCAGACATTGCATCAGCCTTGATCGTGGACTTACAGCCTCCAGAACTGTGAGAAATAAATTTCTGCTGTTTGTAAGATACCCATTGTTCTATTTTGTTACAGCGGCCCAAGTAGGCTAAGACACCCAAGGAGAAAAAGAAGAGAGGAGGTAACAGCAAGTGATGCCAGTAAGATTTTGGAAACAGTGCAGTGAATAGACAAGTTGTAACTCACTTAGGCTAGAGATTAAGACTTGAAAGCTAAGTGCTTGAGGGGGATGGTAGGTCCATGTGGCAGTCAGCCAGCAACAAGCTGATCTGCGCTGGAGAGCCCCAGAAAGTCTCAGAAATTTGAGGCATCTATAACCTGAAAACAGAAGTGCTGAGTGGGGCTGCAGAGTAGAAGCTGATTATTGGGGAACTGGTTAAAAAACTTTATGAGACGTTAATTCCTTAGAGTCCTTCCCCAACCAGATGTGGCCAGGCAACACCCTCATCCCCAACTTAACACTCCCCCACATAGGAAATAGGTTTATTTCTGGGGCTGCCTGAGATTCCAGGCACACCAGGGGTGAGAGTAAGTAAGGAGCTGTACTGAAAACAGGGTGATTGAATACAAATGTTTCCACCGAAAGATGAAACTTTGATCTTGTCTGTCCATCTCTGAGTGCCAAGTTTACCCTCTGTGGAGGAGATTGGAAGATTCCCTACCCTTGGGAAAATGACCAGCCAAGACAAAGGACTCATAGGTGCTGATGTCTAGGCATGTCACAGAGAAAAGGTTGGTGTTCTCTTAGTCACTGTATTAGTCAGTGCAGGGTTCTCCCAAGAAAAAGAACCAACAGGATTTATTCATTCATTCTTTGTAAGGAATTGGCTCATGCAGTTGTGGAGGCTGGAACATCCCAGGACCTGCGGTCAGTAAGCTGGAGATTAGGCAGAGCCAACAGGGCCTCGAGTCCAAAGGCTGGCAGGCTTGAGACCAAGGAGGAGCTGATGTTTCAGTTTGGGTCAAAGGCAGAAAAAAATGACATTCCAGTTCAAAGGCACTCAGGCAGGAGGAATTCCCTGTTGTTTGGGGGAAGATCATTGTTTTTGTTCTACTCGGGCTTTCATCTGATCAGATGAGGTCCACCCACATTGGGAGAGGGGTAATTTGCTTTATTCTGTCTATCAATTTGAGTGTTAAACTCATCCAAAAACACCCTCACAGAAATACCTAGAATAATGTTTGGCCAAATAGCTGTGCTCCTTGTGGCCCAGTCAAGTTGACAAATAGAATTAACCATCACTGCTTGTTAACTTGCTACCCATTTGTGTCTCATTAAACTGTACTTAATCTTCAAATAAATGTAGTAACAAGGTCTTAATTCTGCCTAACATGGTACAAGTATCCTGTGTACAACTGAAAATACATCACCTGCTTCCCCAGAAGGGGAGGTAAAGGCTTTGAATGATAATACTCTTCTCCTTGATATCTCATAACTTAAATACTCTGATATAAAAGTAAGACTGCGTACATACTATGATATAAAGTCAATACATATTCCGTTACATGATAAGAGAATGAGAGGGAAGAAAAAATATTTGCTTTATACCCACACACACGAACAGAAATATATTCATAACAAAATAAGGAGAAAGTACTCATGACAATTACAGTCCTCATTTCTGTAACTGGTCGAGTGGTTGTAGCTGGTACTTATAACTACCCATCGTTCTAGCACCCATTCTGTATTCTCTTTGCCTTCAGCAAGCATTTCAGCTGGTCCTGGTTCTTTGCCCAGTGCTATGACCCAAACCTTCATCCCTGAAGAGTCTTGTTTGGAGTGGGTGGCTGTAGTTTCCCACAGGGCATGGTAACACCAAGAGATGCCCTGAGGGATCTCTTGCATTCCAGATGTGCTCCTCCTTACCTCCAATTTCCCCTTGGTAGCCAGGATCATTCAACCCAGCCAGCACAGTGACCCCCTTGTTTGCCTGTTGATTTAGAGGAAGGAGGAGCCCAAAGTGGCTGGGTGTCAGACTTAACTTTCAGTTCAATGGAATCATTGTTGTATCTCTTGGGGGAAGCATTCCTCCCTTTGGAACTAAGACCTCTAGGCCAGTAGAGGATAAGGTTGTGAGGACAGGAAGCAAGAATTTTGCTAGTGGGTCACTATGGGTAATAGTGAGTGGCCCTACTCCCATTTTCACCCCTTGACTCCTGGACCTGTGAATCCTGGCCATGAGAGAAATAGCACCCTATATCAGATGCTGATCCAGAATATAAACTGCCTTACGGAGAACCCCGCCCCAACCCTGCAAGTTATGGCCACCTAACTGGCACTGTTACTCAGTCTTCAAAAGTCCATTCTGTTGTTCTTCAAGCCAGCTGCTTCACGATGGTGAGAAACAAGGTAAGACCAATGGATTCCACCAGCACGGACCCATTGCCATGCTTCATTTGCTGTGATGTGAGTCCCTTGACTGGAAGAACTGCTGTGTGGGATACCATGATGGTGGGTAAGTCATTGTGTAAGTCCACGGATGATAGTTTTGACAGAAGCGTTGTGTGCAGGGAAGGCAAATCTGCATCCAGAGTAAGTGTTTACTTCAGTAAGAACACAATTTTGCTCCTTCCATGACGGAAGGGATCAAAAGTAATCAAGCTGCCACCGAGTAGCTGGCTAATCACCCTGGGAAATGGTGCCATAGTGGGGAATCAGTGTCGATCTTTGCGGCTGGCAGTTTGGGCTCTCAGCAGTGGCTGTAGCCATTGTGGCCTTGGTGACTGGAAGCTGATGTTGCTGATCCCATGCATAACCTCTATCCCTGCCACCATGGCCACTTTTTCATGAGCCCATTGGGCAATGACAGGGGTGGCTGGGGAAAGAGGCCAACTGGTATCCACAGAATAAGTCATTCTATCCACTCAATTATTATCCTTTGCTGAGGTCACCCTTGGATAAACATTCACATGGGACATAAATAGCTTTACATTCTTTGCTCTACATACCACTTCCCTGAATTTCCTTGTCAACAATTTTCTAGTCATGTTCCTTCCAGTTCCTTGACCGTTCAGTGAAATGATTGGCCTCAGCCCATGAATCAGTATATAATCATAGTATGGCTCCTTCTCCTTCCAAGCAAAGTGCACAACCAAGTGCATTGCCCGACGTTCTGCCCACTGGTAGGATTTCCCTTCACCACTGTCCTTCAGGGATGTCCCAGAGAGGGGCTGTAGTGCTACAGCTGTCTGCTTTTGGATGATGTCTGCATATCTAAAGAACCACCAGTAAAGCAGGCCAAAGTCTTCTCTTCCTCTGTCACCCAATCATAGGGCACTCCCAGTGTGGCCATAAGTGCAGTCTGGGAGAGAGAGGACAGTGTAGAAAGAATGGGGACCTTGAGCACTTGGGCCACTTCTTCATGTAACTTGCTTGTGCCTTCTGGACATGCTCAGGCCCAATCAGGCCCATTTCCATTTGATGCTGGAGTGCTACTGGCCACACCCAACCTTATGGCTTGGTGAGTCAGATATCATCCAGTTCATGATGAAAAGCTCAGGTCACATGGTAAATTAGTGTCCTATGGTTAAGCATGCAATCTCTACTAAGGCCCACTAGCAGACCAAGAGCTATTTCTCAAAAGGAGAGAAGTTATCTGTGGAGGATGACAGGGCTTTGCTCCAAGATCCCAAGGGGCCTATAAAATCTCCAAATACTGACACCTCAAGCACCACTGGATCTGCTGGATCACATGGCCCATCTGGCAGAGCAGCTTGCATGACAGCCTGGACCTATTGCAGAGCTTTCTCTTGCTCTGGATCCCAATCAAAACTAGCAGCTTTTTGGGTCACTTGGTAAATGGGCTGGAGTAACACACCCAAATGAGGAATAAGTTGTCTCAAATCCAGAGAAGCCCACTGGGCATTGTGCCTCTTTTTTGGTTAGAGACCAGCCTACAACAACTTATTGGGATGCAACAACTTATCCTTACCTTAGAAGGGATATCTTGAAGTGCCACACACTGGACTGCTAGAAATTTTACTGACATAGAAGGCCACTGAATTTTTTTGGATTTATTTCCCACCTCCTGACATGCAAAGGTCTTACCAATAAGTGTAGAGTAGTTGCTACTTCTTGGTTACTAGGTCCAATCAGCATAATGTCATCAATGCAACGGATCAGTGTTATGGAATGAATGTTTGTGCCCACTCCCAAATTCATATGTTGGAGTACTAATTCCCACTGTGATGGTATTTGGAGATGGGGCTTTTGGAAATAATTAGGGTTCAAAGAGGTTGTATAGGTGGGGTCCTCATGGTGGAATTAGTGTCCTGGTATGAGAAGAGAGAGGAGTGATCTTTCTCTTCCTTTTCTTATCTCTCTTCTCTCTGCTCATTCATGCACCAAAGAAAGGCCACGTGAGGACATAGTAAGACCATCTGAAAGTCAGAAAGAGAGCCTTCACCAGTAACCAAATCAGCTGGCACCTTGATCTTGTACTTCCCAACCTCCAGAACTGTGAGAAGTAAATGTTTTTTGTTTATGCCACTCAGTCTATGTTATTTTGTTTTGGCAGCTTGAGATGACTAAGACAAATGTGAAATCTTGTGGAAGGGAAAGACGATTAAGATCTCTGCAAACTAGAACAAGGCTGGAGCCAGAAGCCCCTGGGGACCTGAGACAGGGGGCCAAGGGCCTCGGCCTCACCCCCTGACCACAACCAGGCCAGCAACAGAGCCAGCTGTGGGTCAGCCCTGCCTCCTCTCCCCTCCCCGACAACAACATCTAAGAATGTACTTATTACAAAAAAGAAAAAGAAAAAGAAAAAAAAAAAGAAAAAAAAAATCTCTGCAAACTAAATTTTGGCATAAGGCTGGATGGTTTTGATATACCCCTGAGGTAGGACAGAGAAGTTGTATTGCTGGTGAAAGCAAACTGCTTCAGGTGGTCATTATCAACAGGTATGGAGAAAAAAGCATTTGCCCGACCAATAGCTGCATACCAGATATGAGGATATGTGATAATTTGTTCAAGCAATGAAACCCCATCTGGTATGGCAGCTGCAATTGGTGTCTCCACCTGGTTAAGCTTATGGTAATCCACTGTCAATCTCTAAGATCCATCTGTCTCTTCCAGGCCAAATAGGTGCGTTGAATGGTGACATGGTGGGACTCACCACCCCTGCATTTTTCAAGTCCTTGATGGTGGCACTGATCTCTGAAATCCCTCCAGGTATGCAGTATTGCTTTTGGTTTACTATTTTCCTAGGCAATGGCAATTCTAGTGGCTTCCACTTGTCCTTTCCCCCTATCACAGCTCTCACTCCACAGGTAAATGGAGCCAATGTGATAATTCTGCCAGCTGATATATCTATTCCAATTATCTATTGGAGTATGTCTATTTATCTATTCTGGAACAAGGGAAAGAATTACAGGATGGCTTTAGGTGCCTACTGGGCCCACCATGGGACAGACTTGAGCTAAAGCTCAATTGATCACCTTACCTTTACCTGACCTACTTTGACCAGTAGGCCACAATCACATTTGGGTATCTTCGAATTAGCATCGAGTAGTCCGTAAAATGTCTGATTATTTCCTTTTCCCCAATTCACAGTTGGTAAAAAGGATGTATGTCCCTTTGGAAAAGACTGTGAGAAAGATTAACAGTGTAAATTCTTTGCTGTACACCAGGTCTTTCCTTAAGGGGACCCGGCTTCCCCTTCACTCAGAGGTTCTGGGTCTGTAAATTGGCTCAAGTCTGACCATTGAGGGGCATGGCTTTCTGTTCTTATGATTCAGGTTAGGCTTTCATTCACTTCACCTAGAACTTTTCTGTTTATACAGATTAAATAAAAGTTTAGTTGGCCTACTATGTATTTTACTTCCAGGAATATTACCGTCAACAGTCAATGCCATAGGTCTGTGCCAGTCAGACTATTCTGATTGCTACTCTGACTCTGCTGTCTATTACAGGCCATGCCCACCTTGCCTCTGGTGGTTGAGTGCCATCACTTGGTGCCTGCCACCCTGGGATCTAGTTACTCCCCTTACATTTAGGTTTTCCAATTGAGTGGCTATGGTTCCCACTCTAAGTTATGGCCTACAGAGAAGAGTGATCACAGAGCTCTTCAGGGATTCTAGGGCTCTCCTCACAAATTCATTTCTCACAGCAGTGGGGAAAGGTGTGTCTTTTGGACACTTCCAGGGTGGGAGAGCAGCTCTGAAATGACAAATTCTTTCTAACATTCCATTCTCCCTAAGCCTTTGAATCTCTTCCTCTACATTAAACTGAGCATGCTAGCATTTTCAGCTTGCTCTGCATGCACCACCTTTTGGTCTCTGTTTCAGCCTGTGACCAACAAACTGGTAGAGCCCTTTCTAATTTTCCTACCTGCAACTTGAAATGCAGAATCTTTGCTTTGTGAGCCCATATCAATGAATTTGGCCTGATCCAACTTTATGTTCCTTCTACAATTACCCTACATGCTGAATATGCATTCCCATACATGTTCTCAGATCTCTATCTGTACAAATTAGAAAACTCAAGTAGTTCTTTTGGAAGACAGCACACCAATTCATGGGTCCCACTTTACACCTCATATTAGGGATTTGCTGGGAGTTGAAGACAGTTGTAGGTCTGGAAGCAAAGAGGGGTGGTCAGAGTGGGTCCTGGGGAGGGTTAGCACTGTCTTGCACAGCAACTGTTTCAGGAGAGGTCATCACAGTTTCCTTAGGCAATGAAGGTTAATTCCCTCAGGAGGGGACATGGAAGCTGCTGCCACTGCAGATGGAGACACTGCTTCCACTGGCAAAGAAGACTCATCAGGATGTAGGGACTCAACATCACTAGGGTCTTTCTACATGTCCCCATTCCAACCTTCAGGATCTCCGTCTTCCTCCCTTAATGCCCTCACTTTAACAGCAGACACGCTATAAGGCTGGGAATTCAATGTGTGTTGTAATTCAGTGAGCTGCAGGATGAGGTTATGGGCTTGATTTTCAGCAATCTCGGCTCTGCAGCTATGGGAGATAAGGGTCTCCTTCATGGCATACATAGAAGATTTCAGATCATTTATTCAGGGTTTGAGCTGAGAATTCGAATCCCTGATCTCATCCTTTCCCCCCAACTTTGTTCAGCACCATTGGGAGCAACCAGTCCATCTCATAATATTGATTATTTTGACAAAAATGTCCTAAAGTAGCATATATACAGTCACGTACAAGTGGTTGCTTCTTATAAGTGGTTGATTAGGCGCAACAAATGGTAACATTTGCTTATTTTTATTGCCAGATCATACCTGAACTATCAGCACACTCCTTACTACTGGAAATCAAATTATTAGCATCCTTAAGTCTAATTAGATTAGATAGCCAATTCCAAAAACCCTAGAACCAATTCAGAAAACTCAATCTTAAAACACTGTTCCTGTAGAACTATGCTTGGTAGCAGAATCTGTATTAACCTGGCTTCTTCAGAGCAACAGACCAACAGGATGTATATAAACAAAGAGTTTTACTATAAGGAATTGGCTCACGCCTTCATGGAGGCTGACAATCCTACGATCAGCAGTTGGCAGGCTGGAGACCTGGAAGAGCCAACAGTCCAGCTCTAGTCTGAGTGTGAATCTGAAGGTTAAGAACCAGAAGAGCCAATGGTGTCGTTCCAGCTCAAAGGCCAGTGGGCTGAAGATCCAGGAACAGCCAGTGTTTCAGTTGGAGTCTGAAGGCAGAAAAAAAAGTCCCAGTTCGAAGGCGGTCAGGCCTGAGGAGTTCTCTCTTACTCCAGGTAGGTTCAGTCTTTTTGTTCTATTCAGGCCTTCAACTGATTAGATGAGGTCCACCTACATAAATGAGGGGAGGCATATGACCCAAGCCAGAAGACGGTCCTTCTCCAGGACAGAAGTTAGGAACAAAATAAGACGGCTTTTCCCTGCAAAGTTAGGAAGATGTGAACTCAGTGTTTCTGGTGGCCATTTCAGTCAATGTTTGAAGCAAGCCCATCTGTTTTATCCAGAGTAAAAATAAGAGATGGGGGGCGGGGGGAGAGAGAGAGAGAGAGAGAGAGAGAGAGAGAGAGAGAATATCCTGTGTTGGACTTTCTTATTTTAGTCATTGGTGAGACCAGACTCACCCTCCAGTACTTCCTCCTCTAGGGTGATGGGAACCAGTAAGTTTCTTTTGGCCAACAAGGTTTTGAAACCA
Source organism: Cynocephalus volans (assembly GCF_027409185.1). Taxonomy (NCBI): domain Eukaryota; kingdom Metazoa; phylum Chordata; class Mammalia; order Dermoptera; family Cynocephalidae; genus Cynocephalus; species Cynocephalus volans. The sequence goes on along the minus strand of NC_084464.1, from coordinate 152,992,158 downwards.
GCTTCAACCCAGGTGACACAGGTAGTCTGTGACCCATATGCCATATGCTGAGGTGCTTGTCTCTGTTCTAGCGAATGCTAAACCCACATGTGCACATACACATGCGCAACACTCTCCATCTGCAAGTCTTTGTTCACAAGAAAGAACTTTATTTAATCATTCCTGAAAGCAAATATTCACGAGCACTTACCACATTTCAGGCGTTGTGCTGGACACCATGGATACAGTGAATGTGGGTAAGTTCCTGACTTTTAAGAGCTTTTTGTTAAAAAGTCTACTGGTCGAGGCAGAAAAGCAGGCAATTTTGTGGGGCTGATACATTAAGCACAGAGCACTAAAGGAAGACACAGGAGGGGCAACCAGCTCGGCTTGGTGGTCAGGGAGAGCCTCCAAGGGGACGTTTTGTGGGAATTGAGTCTTACGGAACAAGTAAGCATTGGCTGGGGGACAGGATCAGAAGAAGGGAGGGGGTCTTTGGGATATTGCAAGTGTGCCCAGAGCTGGTGGCAGGAGATGAGCCTGGGGAAGTTAGGAATAAATAAATACAAATATCAACGCCTTAAAGCTACTAAAGAAGGAAATCACAAAAGGACAAAACTGCTTGTCTTAAATGCTTCCCTGGTACTTGGCAGTAGTTTGATTGTGGTGAATATTGAACTGAATATGACTTTTGGCTTTATACATGTCACGATATTTCAAAATACTTTTTCTCCATGTCTGACAACTTGAGACCTTGGAACACGTCCACAGTGGCTGCTCGCCCAGTAGCAGCTGGACCCTGAGGGCAGGAGAATGAGGAGGCCTTGGGGGAATTAGGAGAACCCTTGCCCGTCCCAGGTTCCCACTGGAGAAGGCTGGATTCTGGAGCGTTCTAGGAGAGCTTGATGGGCTGCACCAGGCGTGGTCAGGCAGCTGTCCTGAGAGGAGGGAGAGACAGGGGAAGCTCGTGGACTACGCTTGGACCCTGGAGCACACTCGCTGCTGGCCACCCCAGGTGAGGACACCTGCTCACCCCAGGTTCCTTTTCTCCTCCTTTTTTTTTGTACAATACTTTTTGTTTTATTGTATCGCATATATTTAATGTGTAAAACATGATATTCAAGTACATATATGTAGTGATTACTAGTCAAGTAAATTAACATATGCCTATCACATGACATAGCTACTTTTCTTTCTTTTTTATGGTAAAAGTACCTAAGATCTACTGTCTTAGAAAATTTTCAGTGCACAATGCAATATTATTAACAATAGTCCTCGTGGCGTACATTAGCTCTCTCTATTTATTCATCTAACATAAGAGCATCTTTGTACCCTTTGACCTATATATACCCATTTTCCACCCCCCGACCCTGCTGATGATGTTTTAATTTTCTGTGTCTATGTACTTTACTGTTTGTTTTTGTTTTTAGATTCCATGTATTAGTGCGATCATGCAGTATTTTTCTTTTTCTGTTTGGCTTATTTCATTTAGCATCATGTCCTCTAGGTTCTGCCATGTAGTCACAAATGGCAAGATCTCCTTTTTTAAGGCTGAATAATATTTCAGTGTATATGTATACATACACACACACCACACTTCTTTATTCATTCATCCTTCGATGGACACTTAGTTTGTTTCCATGTCTTGGCTATTGTGAATTGTGCTGCAGCGAACATGGGAGTGCAGGTATCTTTACGAGGTGGTGTTTTCACTTCCTTTGGGTATATACCAGAAGAGGGATTGCTGGGTCATATGGTAGCTCTCTTTTTAATTTCCTTAGGAACCCCATACATTTTCCGCAATGGCTGCACCATTCTACATTCCCACCAACAGTGTACGTGGGGGCCCTTTTTTCCACGCCCTCCTGACACCCGTTCCTGCCTGTCTTTTTAGTAGTAGCCATCCTAGCAGGTGGGAGGTGATAGCTCACCGTGGCTTTTTGATTTGCATTTTTCTGATGATTAGTGATGTTGAGCACATCTTCATTTAAGTGTTGGCCATTTTTATGTCTTCTTTGGAGACGTATCTCTTCAAGTCATTTGCTCATTTAAAAAATCGTGTTATTTGTTTTCTTCTTCTTGAGTTGTGGGAGTTCCTTATATATTTTGGATATTAACCCCTTTACCTGATACATGGTTCACAAATATTTTCTCCCACTCCGTTGGCTGCTGTTTTGTTTATTGTTTCCTTTGTTGTGCAGAAGCTTTTAAGGTTGATGTAGTCCCATTTGTTTATTTTTAATTTTGTTGCATGTGCTTTTGGGGTCATATCCACAAAATCATTGCCAAGGGCAATCTCAAGGACCTTTCCCCCTGTTTTCTTCTAAAAATTCTGCAGTTTCAGGTCTTGCATTTAGGTCCTTAATCTGTTCAACTAGCCCCAGGGACTCTGCATGCTTTTCCTGACACTAAAGTGGCCCCACTCTTCCTCTGCTGTGGCCTTCTTACAAGCCACTGAGTCCAAATAAATACCCCTGCTCTACTCTTGCTGGCCTGAAGACCGATGCATGGACATTTGTTGTTTCAGGATTTTCCTGCTTGTCCCCATGAGGAAATAGATGAGATGACTCTTGCAGAGGATCGTGGTCATGGCCTCGAAGCCTAGCTTTGCTGAGTCCCTCCTGGTGTGACACTTCTATAGGCTACGTTTATTTCCGAGGATATGACTCAACAACTTATTCCATTTCCCTTTTCCCCATAAAGACCTCACTTTTAGCCAAAAGAAGGGAAGAAAACATAAGGGTAAGACAATGGCTGTGCCTTTGCTCCAAGTGTGCACTCGGTGTCTCTGCAAACCTTCTGATGAGCCGAGAACCTTTCCGCTGGGCTCTGAACCAACTGGGGCTGGACACTGAGTCCTAGAGCTGTGAGCCTGGTTGCCCCACCACTTTCCAGGCAGTGACCTTGTTGGTCAACAAAGGGCAGATGTGAATAGTTTAGCCCCGTGGTTCTCAAACCTGACTGTAAGTTAGAACCTGTGTGTTTTGGGTTTTTTAAAATACCAATGCTGGGCCCCATTCCCAGACATTTTGATTCAATAGAATGAACACCCACAAAGCTGCCACCCAACATAAGAACTAGAACTTTACCAGTGCCAGTGAAATTACCTTGTGTACTCCCTCAGATCCTATCCACCTCCTAACTTACTGTACTTAAAAGTATGTATCTCTAAGCTAAATATTTTTGGTTTTTTGTTACAAACTTTAACCAAAAAAAGATTTCTTATTTTATAAGACCCCTGCAACTTTCTTGTTTCTCTCCACTTTATGCTTCTGAAATTCTTTCCTGTTTTTATTAACAATGTTTATCATCAGAGGCAACTGCAATGGGTAGAGAAACAGTAAACCCATTTGAGCCACAAATCCAGCAGGCCAGTCCACAGACATTTTCTTCCATGAGTTCTAAGAGTTCCAAAGGGGCACAAAGACATAAATTTTCAGACAGTTATTTTGGATGGTTGATAATCTGTTTTACATATTGATAATTGTTTTCCCCTTCACATTAACTCTGTCTTTCAATGTGGGGAATATTGTTTATCTTACCAGTCCTTCACAGAATCCTTCCATAGTAGCAAAAAGTAGGAAACACTTCAATCAGAACAATAATTATAACTTTTTAAACTCCAATTTGCTAACTGTATACATGGTCAGAATATTTGGAGAGCAGTTTTTTTGTCCATATAAAAGAAAGACAAATAGAAATACCTTGTCTCTCCCAGAAAATAAATAATAATAATTGTAGGAACAGTGCCAGTTTAAGCCCCAGAAGAAATTTCATAATGACACCCATCTTTTTTCTCAGTATCCAGGAAAACATGTTTATTGTAGTGCCAGACCTAGGATTGAAATGGGTTTGCAAGTGCTCCAATTGTAGTTAAAGAATTCAGGAGTGTTAGATACCCTCCATTACCAAAACGCTCACTGGTCACCTAAAACTGTTCAGATGGGTGAATTCTTATGCTTTGGAATTTCCCCCAACCCACCTGACTTCTCTCCCCCTCAGTATTAAAGCAGAGTGCATGCTTGCCATGTTATTGTTCTGGAGGATTACACATTAATCCATACTGTGGAATTGCCTTGTAACAACTTAGTTCTCTTAATTGTGCTGAGGCATCTAAGGAATTTGACAGTGCTGTAGTAAGGTTGGCATTTGTTTATACCAACAACACACCCCATTAAGAAGCTTAAGCTAGCCAAAGCCTAATGCATTAGAAATGTCATGGCTCAAAAATGAAATCGTATCACCAAGCATATCTTAACCCAGGTATAAAGCTATGATTTTTTAATTTGAGTAAAAGGAGTCATTCCCCTTGGGCTAGGGCATGGTTAAGTTGAACACAGAAATGACATCATCCTGAATTTGCTTAGGCATTTGACCACATGTGTAATGTTTTTGCATCCTTAATAATGGAGAGAGTTATCTTGTGTCTTTCACCATGAGAAGGAAAAGATATCAGGGTTAAATCGAATTAAATGCAAATCATTTTTAAAATTTTAAAACTGTACCTCAAAGAAATGATAGTCTGTATCTAACTAGTATGGAAGAGATCCAAGGTTGTCCACCTTTCCCCCACTTCAGCTCCAGATGATACTGTAGAGTCCACTAAATGTGGGGCTTCTGTGACAAAGAAGGGGGCTGAAGCCTGGATCCCCAAAGCCTCCATAGAGATGGTCAATTTGGTAATACAATGGAAGTGAGGAAGTTTCTAAGGTGTCATGTGGCTGTAGAGTTAAAACATCGAGCCTTCATGCACCACAAGTAAATGCAGTCTCACTGTTTCCCAGATGCACTTTGCTCAGCAAGGTAGGGCCCAGGGCGTGGAAAGAAGCATGGAGCTGAGGCAGAATGCCCATCTAATCCTGGCTCACTAGCGACTGGCTCCGTGGCTTTGTGCATAAAATGGAAGCATTTGGGAAGTTGAAAAACATACACAGATTTGCAACTTTAAAAAATAAGTTGTGAAGTACAGGACTTTCTTTACAGAGGTGTAGTAGGATAACAGGAAAACAGCTGGTTCTGGGATCAGAGAGACCAGGATCTGAATATTGGCTCTGCGAGTGAATTTCTGAATTGCTCAGGCAAGTTACATACCTCTTAGAGATTCCATTTCCTCACTCTTACATGATGCCAGCTACCTCTCAGAGTTACCTGTGAATTAATGAGATGATATTTGTAGGGCATTGCCTAACATGTTAGTCTGCTTGGGCTCCTATAACAAAGTACCATAGACTGGGTGGCTTAAGCAACAGATACTTATTTCTCCAAGAAAAGGTGCTGGCAGGTGTGGTTTCTGATGGGAGCCTGATTCCTGGCTTGTAACAGCTGCTTTCTTGCTGTGTCCTCACATGGCCTTTCTTCAGTGTGTGCTCATGGAGAAAGCAAGATCTCTGTCTTCCTCTTCTTATAAGGGCACTAATCCCATCATGGGGACCCCACCCTGATGACCTAGTCTAAGCCTAGTTACCTCCCAGAGGCTTCACCTCCAAATACCATCAAATTGAGGGGTTAAGTCTTCAATGTATGGATTTGGTGTATGTGTGGAAGGGGAGACCAAGTTCAGCCCATAACATCTAACAGATAGGAAGTACTCAGTGAACAGTAAGAATTATTATTAACTTTAAAATGGGTAGGCTGGGTAAAGTGATCTCTAGAGTTTTTTCTTTTTTTTCTTTTTTGTCTTTTTGTGACCAGCGCACTGGCCATCCTTACATAGGATCCGAACCCGCGGTGGGAGCGCTGCTGCGCTCCCAGCGCTGCACTCTCCCGAGTGCGCCACGAGGTTGGCCCGAGTTTTTTCTAACTTAGAAAAAAATTCCAAGTAATGTCATTAGCAATCCCTTTGCCTACGAGTAATATCCTCCTTACTTCAGACTTTGCAAGAACATTATCCTTCCCCCACTGCCCTGGAAACTCCTCCCATCTCTGTGAATCAGCAGCACCTTTTTTCCAGCTGTCCAATCAAACACGACATCCTTCGTCTTCTTTGGTATCCTTCAAATCTATTCATTTCTTCCCATATATACTGCTAGGAAGAGCTAATGGTTAGATAGTTACCATCCCTTGCGTGCATGATTGCAATTGCCTTTTAACTAGCTTCCTGTCTTCCAGACCCGCACTTCCTGCTTTATCAATGGGCCCGGGAATGGATTCCAGGTGTGTTCACTCCCTCAACTCTCATGGCAGCTGGGCAGGGCCTGGGCCACCTCTTTCTGTTCTCCAACTGTGCCATGTAATATTACAATTTTTCATGTGTGTTGTGGGAGTAAAATCTGGGACACACTAGTGTCTGATCCACTCTATGCTGCAGCCAAAGTTATCTTTGAAAGTAAAAGTCAGACCATGTTTATAACAGTCAGTGGCTCCTCGTGTGGCCTTTAGGATTGTTATGGTTTGAATGCACCCTGCAAAACTCACGTTGAAATTTAATTGCCATTGTGACAGTATTAAGAGGTGGGACCATTAAGAAGTGATTAGGCCTGCCTAAGGTGCAGCCTCAGAAATATATGGCAGTGTGGATACTTTCTAAGGTTCAGCCTCAGTTCCTCTGTGGGACAGAAGCCAAGTCAGCCATGGGGCCTACTGAGGTATGGCAAAGTAACCCTGCAGCAGGGGCTAAATAAAGCCAGGACACCAAGCTCAGGGAACACAGCCAGCAGGAGCCAAAGTGAGGTGGAGTCAGCCACAGAGCCCAGCTGGTCCTGACCAAGCTGAGAGGACCAGATCACAGGTTCCACCAACAGCTAGCATGACAAGGAACTCTGGAATCATCTTGTGGGATCTCAGAACCCTAGTATCTCCACCAAATCTCAGAGACACATCTGTCACACACGCTGTCCTCCTGTGTTTCTGGACAACCTTCCAGAAACAAGCAGAAGAGGGGAGGCTTCCTCTGAAACTAAGCATTTTTTTTCTAAGAGAGACTTGGCATTTCCTAAATGATCTGTTTAAATGATTGAACTGTATTGTGCATTAAACAGACTTGCACATTAACTTAATTTGTTTTTCCTAACAAGCAGTTGAAGATTTAGGAGAAAGACTAAAATGAAGAAATTACATGTTTCTGCCCATCTCAGTTGGAATGTTCAATACATTTTCAAACCTGTTATATTTGTAAAGCTCAAAGAAGAGTAATAGTGTAAAGTAACATACAAAACTCTTAGTTTCCTTTTCCTGTTCCCCCCTCCTCCTTCTTCTGTTTCTAATGTTTTGCAAAGTCAGTGGAGAATGGAAGGCAATGGTCTAAGATTCCAAATTTGGGCAACTGATGGAACAATGCTGCTGCTCACACACATAAGATTGGAGTGGATTTGAAACTGGGAACACGATTATGAACTACACTTTGGACAAGTTCAACTTGATGTAATTATGCACCACCAGTATCAAGATATAGCTAGGAAGTTGGGGATATCTGTTCAGAACGTAAGCAAGAGACTGGGATAGGAGGTACAGACTGGAGAGTCTTTAATAAATGAGTGATAAGTGAAGTGGGATGGATAAGATCCCCTCCAATGAAGAGGAGTGGGAATACGTGCTGTTGGTGGAGGAAAGAGCCAATGAACAAGACCAGGAAAAAGCAAAACAGGGTTGTAGAAGGCGAAAGAAGGGTGTGTGTTCAAGAGTGTGATAATCTGGGTCAAATTAGTTAATTAATTATTAATTCATTCAACAAATATTAAGCTCTCATCATGTACCCGGTATGGTATTTTAGGCTTTGGGGAGACAAAGATGAAAAGATAAAAGCAGCAGAGTAAATGAGTAGGATGGGAACTGGGAGGAAGCCACTCACTGGGTTTTTGCCACAGGGGAGACACTCTAGTTCTGATGATGAGATCAGAGGAAAAGCTGCAGTCGTTGAGGAGGAGCTGAAGGGAGGGACTTCCTTCGAGAAAAGTGGAAAAGCAAAGGGGTGCAACAGGAATTCATACGGGAGAGAAGACGTGTTTGAGGGAGAGAGAAACATGAGAGTCTGTGAGCTGAGAGGAATAAGCCCATGGACTAAATTCATTCCTTCAGCACATGTTCATTAGGCAGCTCTTCTGTAGCAGACACTACTCACAGGGCGAGAGGCAGGCGACCCAGCAGTGAGCAGAGCCCTGCCCGCAGGGGGCTTCCATTTTAGTGGAGGAGCCAGACGTAAAGCAAACTAAGAACATACACGAACCTTCTCATATGCTGGCCAAAGCTGTGAACAACGTAAACATTGGGTGATGGTGGGGAGGGGCTACTTTTTCAGGAGGCCAGGGCTTCTCTGTGGTGGACACTTGAGTGGAGGCCTGAGTGACGAGGCAGGGGACAGCTGCACAGACACTCAGATGGGCCACCCCTACGTGGAGCAGGAGCAAGTGAGGGAAAGGAGTGAGCCTGGTGAGCTGGAGGAAAAGACAGTCCTGGGGAGGGCCGCAGGAGATGAGTTTTAAAGGGCAGACAGCTTTGACAGGGCTTTGGTGGGACAAGGCAGAGGGCTTGGCTTTTGTCTGTGCCACAGTGGAGAGCAACCAGAGGCTTGAAACAGGGGATCATTCAGATTTGATTTTTTTTCCTCGAGGCACGTTGGTTGCCATTGGAAAACTGTCACTGGGGACAAGAAGGGGCTCAGGGAGAACAGGGCAGGGGAAGAGCTGCTGGTGCGTGGACTAGCCCTAGAGTTTGGGCAGTGAGGGTGTTGGGAAATGGTGGGGTCTAGGACAATTTTCTGGATGTAGCTCCATTAGAACTTAATGATGGATTTGGATGTGGGGTTAAAGAAAAGACTGAATCAGGAGAAAAGGGAAGTTGCAGGAGGATTGAGGGATTTCTACTGATGAAGACATCTCCAGAAGAGGTGGGAGGATGTGCGTGAGCATAGGGGTGTGTGCAGGGAGGGTGAGACAGAAGAGGGACGCTTCTCTTTAGACTTAGAGAAGAAGGAATATATATATATATATATATATATATATATATGAAGAGGCATTGTGTGACTCTGGCAAATTCCTGAAACTCTCCGAGCCTTTTCTGTAAAACAGAGGATTGTTGTTGGGATTAATTCAGCTCATGGTGCTCAGGGGCTGGCGGAATGCAGGGAGGGAGCCAGTAGATTGTACACATGGGGACAGGGGAAGCTGAAGGAATTCCCTTCCTGAGGACGACATTCTCTTGGTGAACTAGGAGAGGAAACCATCTGAGAGCAAGGGCCTGGGGTGGGAGTGAGCTCAGGGGCAGGAGAGGGATAACATTTAGAAAGCCACTGCTGAGGAGGCTGACCAGGGTTGGAAACTGTGACTTCTAAGGTCCCTGCTAGCTCTGATTCAGTGCATTTTTTCCCTCCCTGAAGTATTTTTTTAAGCCAATGGTTTCATCCAAAGCTGAAGTCTCTCTGTACTGAGGCCAAGAACAACAAAAGTCCCACCAAAAAAAAAAAAGCAAAAGTCATATTACAATTGTAAGACTGCACAGGAAACCAGCACTCAAGGGAGCTGTCCCTGGGATACACTTGGGAGAAGGCTTTTTAGTGGCAGTGTCCTTCCCCATCCTCTCCAAAAATTGACCTGAGCCTGCTCCAGGCTGAGGACTCTGGAATTGACTGTCCCTTAAAAAGGGTTCTTATGACAATTTCCTTCCAGATCCAATCCATATGTGGATCCTTTTCAGAGGGCCATGGGATTGGGTTACATCCAACTAGAGAGAACGAGGAGCAGGCACCGCATGTGATGTTTTGATATACAATTTATATGGCACCAGGTCTCAATTAGGATATACTTTGATAGATTTAAATACCCAGTTCATTCTTTTTTAATTCATTTGCAAAACATATATCAACAGCACGTAATATGCATACAATATTCCCATCCTAAAAAGCTACTTTAAAATTTTATTTTCCTACAAGGCACTTTTCTTTGCTTAACTATACTTAATAGTACTTAATTAAAGTACTGTGCTTTTATTTTCTCAACGTCTACTATCTCTGGATAATGTCATTATGTGAATTAAATTGATTTTGTATTTCTTAGTTTTTTTACATATGAAAATAAAATAAAGCATAGTGTTTTCATGTAACTATTAACAAAAGAAGTTAATTTAATCTTTTATGGTACTGATTTCATAGTTTTTCTTTTCTATAAATTGCTGTACCTTATTTTAATGAAACAACTTGTGAAATTTCCTGAAGTACTGTTATTTTTCCTTCCCTTCCTTTTTCTCACATACTTTCACATTTAGTTTAGACACTTGAGACATTGTTAACTTATCTGCATCTGTTAAGGTTCTTATCCTTACAAAGCTTTCTTACACAACAATTTAAAATCCAGAATGAACTTCTGACTTTAGACTTGTGGTTAGGTTAGGACACAACGTCCGTTGCTGATGGGTAGAAAAACATCTTCCACAATGTAGCTCTTTTTGGCCTTTCTTAGAAAGTGACCTTTTTCTGTTAATAGCAATTATTAGGAGACTCAGAAGAAGATACAGAAAGACACTATGCAGGAGTTTATTAATGGAGCTAGTTCCCTGATTTAAGGTACAAGAGGTGCATCAACACTCCAGAAGTTGATGTCCTATCCAGATTCTCAGTTTGAATATAGGAGAGGCAATGTGATTGAAGTCCTTGTAATAGGTAAACCTTTCTGATTGTGTTGTTGTGACTGTCTTTGGAAGTCTAGGTGATTCTATTTTCCAGACTATTCCTGTTCAGTTAAAGTGAAGTTGTAAGTTATTTATGTAGATATATGCTGGCACCTACATATTGAGTAGTATGTCTATAAATACGTGATACCCATATATGCAAACTAAAAAGTAGCTGGCTTTGCCAATTGCCAATGTTTCGGCCTATTTTATAACACTATTTGCTTCAAGTAATTAAAAAATTTTTTTGCTATTTTTTGCACTGTGGTCAAATCCACAGAGTAAACTATGAGGATATTAATTCAGAATCAACTTCCAAGCATGGTAAATTTCCATTCCTGGGCAAGTTAAAAATGTCTTTTTTTTTTTTTTTTTTGTCAATTTTCTACTCCTGATTAGTTTTATGATTCATTCTTTAAATTCTGTTTCACGATCACAACTGAATCATAATTTAACATTTGAACAATGTCCAGCACTTTAGCCATTTAAAGAGCATAGACTTGGGATGGAGGAAAGTGTGAGATAAAAAAGCATGGGGAATCCAGATTTTCTGGAGACCAGGAGAAAGATTTATTCTATCTGGCATGGTGACAATGAGAAAATTTGTTTAGAAGTCAGGGTCAGGGAATCATGAAACTTCTGAGCTATAGAGAACCTTAAATTCTAGTAGAATCTAACACAACTCTCTGATGTTTATAGACAATGTAAGCAGAAGAGAAAGGAGGTGATGTAACTAAAGGCACTTAATTAGTGGTTAGAGAGGCTTAGAACTGAACCCTTCTATGTCCAAATTCAATACTCTGCTTACTATACAACAAAGCATGTAAGTTGAGGTAGGGGGAATAATAGGAATTGGGGCAGGGTTTTGCAAACAAATGTCACTGACTTCTCTTTGTCAGCCTTGTTTGGAACCAAGAACTCTGAGCCAGGTACAGCTAATCAAGTATGGTCAAGGGGGAAAAGGAGTTGAGACTTTTCTTTCTTTCTTTCATTGAAACATAATTGATTATACATATTTATGGGGTACAGAGTTGACCGTCAGTATTTGTGTACAGTAACTTGAAAGACTCCCGCAGTGGGTAGTCAGTCAGTTCAGGGAGACCCTCCCAAGGAACAGCGAAACCACGGCTTCGGATGCAAAAACAAGAGGTTTATTGAACACACAGGTACCCGGGCGACTCAGTCTTTCGAAAGACTGGCGCGCCGAGTAGAGCTCCTGGGTCCTTTTTATAGCAAAAAGCGCGGGTACAGAAGCGAGAAGCAAGGTAATTGGTTAGTTTAAATCAAGCCAGGGGTGAACTTCGGTCAAGTGGGAGTCCTTGAAACAGCTGAGGGGCACTCTTGAAACTTTAACTGACTTGTCTATTTCTGGGAACTATCCGCCCTTTGCCTCGGGCCGGGGCCCAGGTGCATAACCACAGATATCCTGTTTGACTCTGTTCCCCTTGTTTCTTAACTTGACTTTTTGGCTGTATTTTCCCTATACCCTTGTAAAAAGCACTTCCTTCATTCCCCCATTTCTCTTGTGGATCGCTCTAATCTTAGAGCGGAATTAAAAGTTATCTTCGCCATTTAAGGTTTGGTATTTTTGCCTAAGGACCAGAATCTTAACTGCACTTACCCTATCATTGATGAATTGGACTAGTCTATTGATGACGTAGGGCCCAAGGGTGAACAACAGAAGGAGGAGTAATAGGGGCCCGGCGATGGTTGACAGTAGGGTGGTCAACCAAGGGGAGTTATTTGATCTGGTTATAAGCATTTTCATAGTTTGAGTCAGGAGGCCTGACTCTTTTAGAGGCCGGTGCATCAATTTCTGGAATATCCCAAGCCTCGAGACCCGCCGCCAGGGCACATATATCAGGGGTAAGGGAGGGCCACCAAGTCCAAAGGGGGTGGACTTCTGTCTTGAACCAGACAACCTTTCCAGTTTGGGACAGTACCTGCCAGGTGAGGGTGTTGGGCTGGTTAGGGTTATTACTTGGTAGGCTTGCTCCGCCGCCGCCGAATGCGCAACTTAAGAGGATTATCAGTCCTCTCCAGCTCCCAGGATTCATCTGGTACGGAGGGTGGCGCAGGCTTGAGGTGAGAAGCATGTACCCAGGCTGCAATGCCATCAACTTTTACTGCGGTCGGGGTGGTCAGCAATACCAGATACGGGCCTTTCCACCGAGGCTCAAGGTTGCTGGGTCAATGGCGTCTGACCAGCACTTGGTCTCCGACCTGGAACGGATGAGGGATGGCCACGGCACCTGGCTCGTATACCTCCTTGATCTGGTCCCAGATCTGGGTTTTTACAACTTCTAAAGCCTTTAAGTGAGTAAATAAGACAGGAAGAAAGTTATCATCGGGACCCAGTGTTCCTCCCAACTCAAGTATGGGGGGGGGTCCCCCGTGGAGGATTTCATAAGGGGTCAGACCAAGCTGGCCAGGGGTATTCCTGGCTCTGAACAGCGCTAAGGGAAGGAGGGCCACCCAGTCTTTTCCACCGGTCTCTAAGGCCAATTTAGTTAAGGTCTCTTTGATGGTTCTATTCATTCTCTCTACTTGACCTGAGCTCTGGGGCCTATACGCATAATGTAATTTCCAATTTATTCCCAGTTGTGTGGCCAGTCCCTGGCTTACCTGAGCAACAAAGGCTGGGCCATTATCTGACCCGATCACCTTAGGGATCCCGAAACGGGGCAGGATTTCTTCTAGTATCTTTTTACATACAGTCAGGGCCGTTTCAGTTTTGGTAGGGAAAGCTTCTACCCATCCAGAGAAAGTATCTACAAATACTAGCAGATACCTGTTCCCATACCGGCCAGGCTTTACCTCTGTAAAGTCTACTTCCCAGTATACGCCGGGTCGATCTCCCCGTTGTCTTTTTCCGGTCTCTCGGTAGGTGGTAGTCGCATTAGTCATGGCACAAGCCGGACACCGATTGGCGACTTCTTGAACGGTGGACCGGAGATTCGGGATGGAGAGGCTGGTGCGGCTCGTTAGTTGAAGGAGCTTTTCTGGTCCTAAGTGTGTTAGCTGATGTAACCGCTGAATGAATTCTTTTCCCTGGTCAGGAGTGAGCTCTCTTGGCTTGGTCCTAGCTTGAGCAGGCTCGATTGGCTCTTGAAGCTTTATAGTTTCTGCTAGCACCCTGACCGACAGGGCGGCTTGTTTTGCAGCCTCGTCGGCCCTCCGGTTCCCGGCCGCCACAGGGTTATTTCCTCTCTGGTGGCCCGGGCAGTGGATAATGGCGACCTGCTGTCCGTGTAGATGTTGATGTTTTTTCCTTCGGCTAGGCGTAATGCCTGCGTCAAGGCGATTAGCTCGGCCTTCTGGGCTGATGTCCCTTCTGGCAGGCTGCTTGCCCATACCGTCCGTTTGCCATCTACGATGGCGGCCCCTGCTCTCCGCTTACCTTCCACAATGAAGCTGCTACCGTCTGTATACCAGGCAGGCACTCCGGGCAATGGCTGGTCCTTCAGGTCCCGTCGAGTCCCAGCTTCTTCAGCAAGGATTTCTGAGCATTGGTGTACTGGGGTGGATTCTGACTCGACTGGTAGTAGGGTAGCTGGGTTCAGGACAGCAGGGGGCGCGAAAGATATCCTTTCGTTTAGCAGCAAACTCTGGTAATGAGTCATTCTGGCATTGGTCATCCACCGATTGGGGGGCTGCCGCACAATACTTTCGAGGCTGTGGGAAGCAATCACAGTCACATTTTGCCCCAAGGTTAACTTATCAGCGTCTTTGAGGAGGAGTGCCACTGCAGCAACCGCTTTTAGGCAGGTTGGCCACCCACTGGCCACTGGATCCAGTTTTTTTGATAGATAAGCTACTGGCCGTCGCCATGGTCCTAGGGTCTGAGTAAGCACTCCTCGGGCTACACCGGCTCTTTCATCTACGTATAGAGTAAATGGTTTGGTGAGGTCTGGGAGAGCCAAGGCGGGGGCAGACAGCAAGGCTTTTTTTATGTGGTCAAAAGCCTTTTGATGCTCCTCAGTCCAGGTAAAAGGAATGTTTTCCCTTGTCAGGGGGTACAAGGGTGCAGCCAGGGAAGCAAACCCAGGAATCCAGAGCCTGCAGAATCCTGCAGTGCCCAGAAATTCACGGACCTGTCTGGGGGTCGTGGGAGCGGGGATTTTCATAACAGTAGCCTTTCGGGGCCGGGGTCAGCCATCTTTTTCCCTCCTTGAGCAGGTACCCCAAATAGGTGACCTCTTTCTGGCATAACTGGGCCTTTTTAGCTGATACCCGGTACCCCAACTTACTCAGTTCCTGCAAGAGCTTTTGTGTCCCTCTTTTGCAGCCTTCATATGTGGGAGCTGCCACTAGGAGGTCGTCCACATATTGGAGTAATATGACCTGGGGGTTGAGAGCCCTAAAAGGAGTTAAATCCCGGTGGAGGGCCTCGTCGAAGAGAGTGGGTGAGTTCTTGAACCCCTGTGGCAGCCGTGTCCAGGTCAGCTGACCAGCGTTACCTTTTTCTGGGTCTCTCCACTCGAACGCGAACAGTGGCTGGCTGTTGGGGTGTAGTTTGAGGCAAAAAAGGCATCCTTGAGATCCAAGACTGAGTACCAAGTGTGACTAGGCGGAAGGGAACTCAGGAGGCTGTATGGGTTTGGGACTGAGGGATGAATGTCTTGCACCCTTTTGTTAATTTCTCTCAAGTCTTGGACTGGCCGATAGTCATTGGTCCCTGGCTTTTTTACTGGTAGCAGAGGGGTGTTCCAGGGCGACTGGCAGGGCACTAAGACCCCTAGGTCTAAGAACCTTTGGATGTGGGGTCTGATGCCTTCCCGGGCTTCTTTAGTCATTGGATACTGTCGGACGGCCACCGGTGAGGCACCCGATTTCAGCTCTACTACTACTGGTGGGACGTTATTGGCCAGTCCCATACCTGTCTTTTCTGCCCATACGGTGGGAAAAAGTTGGAGCCAGGATGGGTCGATGGAGGGAGAGGCCGGCTTTTCATACAGCCGGTATTCTTCTTCTAGGTTTAGGACCAAGCACATGGTAGAGTGATCTCCCCATGTTACTTGTGGGCCCTCTGTAGAAAACTGGATTTGGGCCTTTAGTTTGGTCAGAATGTCCCGGCCCAACAGAGGAGCAGGGCACTCAGGTATGACCAAAAAGGAATGGGTCACTTGTTTATGTCCAACCTTTAAAAGTCTTTGTGTGGTCCAGGGGTAGACTTTGCTGCCGGTTGCTCCTACTACGACTGTCCGCCTGGACCCTACCTTCCCCATGGGTTGGGTCAACACCGAATGTTCAGCCCCGGTATCGACCAGAAACTCGATGGGGGTCCCCTCCACTGTCAATGTTACCCTAGGTTCGGGGAGGGGGTCCGAACCTTGACTCCCCTAGTCGTCTAGGGATAGAACCTTGGCTTCTCTGATGTTCTTTTTCCGGGGACATTCTCTTGCCCAGTGACCCTTCTCTTTACAGTACGCGCATTGGTCTTTGTCTAGAGGGGGTCTTCCATCCCTAGGTGTTTTCTTTGCCCGGTTGCTCAGGTTCCCTGTCTGCCTATCTCTAGACCCTCTTTCACCTACCACTGCGGCCAAAATCCTAGTCAAGTTTTTTTTTTCTTGGCGCCTATCGCGCCGTCTCTCTCTCTCTTCTGTCTCTCTTTTTTCTCTTTCTTGTTTTTCCTCTTCTGTCTCTCTTTTTTCTCTTTCTTGTTTTTCCTCTTCTGTCTCTCTCTTGTGGTACACCTTTTCTGCCTCTCTCACTAAATCTTGTAAGGAATAATCTTGGAGCCCCTCTAGCCTCTGCAACTTTTTCTTGATATCTGGGGCTGCCTGTCCGATGAAGGCCATTGCAACTGCCGCCTGCTGTCCCTCAGAAGAGGGGTCAAACGGAGTGTATCTCCTATATGCCTCCATCAGGCGTTCCAAGAAAACCGAGGGGGGTTCTACCGGTCCCTGCAAGACCTCTCTTACCTTAGCCAAATTGGTGGGGCGCCGGGCTGCCCCTTTGAGACCTGCCACTAGAGTCCGGCGGTAGACCAGAAGACGCTCCCTACCTTCGGCCGTGTTGTAATCCCATTGAGGTCGATTGAGGGGGAAGGCCTCATTAATGAGGTTCTCGAGTTGTGTAGGGGCCCCGTTGTCCCCGAGAACGTTCTTGCGGGCCTCCAGAAGAATCCTTTCTCGCTCTTCAGTGGTGAAGAGGATCTGGAGTAGCTGTTGGCAATCGTCCCAAGTGGGCTGGTGAGAGAACATAAGGGACTCAAGAAGTCCCGTGAGTCCTGCTGGTTTTTCAGAAAAAGACGGGTGGTTAGACTTCCAATTGTAAAGATCTGCTGAGGAAAAAGGCCAATACTGTAGAGGGACCAAGCCATTAGGCTCAGCTGGGGGCCCTATGGCTCGGAGGGGCAAAGCTACGGTGGAGTCAGGACCGGAGCCGTCTCTCGGACTGCGAGGTTGGCGGCTCCTAGTCCCCGCAGCCGGTCCCTCAGGGCTAGGATCACCGGGCGCTCGGCCTGGTGCCGATCTGTTTCCCTGAGGGGCCAGAGGGGGCAGCGGAGCCGCCGGGTAAGGTGGGGTTTCAGAGAGAGAAAATAGGTCATCTGGTGTCGGGAGGACGGGGGGTTGGGGAGGGGCGGAAGGCTTCCTTGTAGGTGGCCTTTGAGTATTTTCTGATCCCGAAACAACAGCGACTTTGCTGGAGGGTGGCACCCAGGGAGGGGGATTCTGGGCGTGGTCTTGCCATACCACGACACAGGCAACCTGGTCCGGGTGTCCTCCGGTCTCCTGAAAAACAATCTTTTTAACTGCAAAAATGACAGTAAGATCAAAGGTTCCCTCTGGCGGCCAACCTACGCCGAATGTGGGCCACTCAGACGAACAGAAAGTCTGCCATTTTCCTTTTTTGATCTCCATGGACAGATTGTGAGCCCTGGCTTTGACATCTTTCCAATGATCTAGAGTAAGGGAGAGGGGCGTAAGGGCACTTTGCCCCATCTCGAAAATTTCCAATAGGGGAACGACGACGCAAAGACCTATCACAACTAAGACAAAAAGAAACCAGAAACGGCGACGAGACCGAGTGCCGTAGAAATAGAAGAAAGAGTCCGATGGCAGAGCGCGCCTCCCGAGACGCGGTGAGACCAAAACACAATAATCCTCTGCCAAGGGGTCCACCAGGCGTCCCTGGTCCTCCCCTGATCCTGGGACGTCTCCCAGGATTGCCGGGTGGCGAGCCCCCGAACACGTCTGTTCGCTACCCGCACTTCGCTCCCAGAGCGACTAACCCGGAACAAACTGAAACCAAAATGCGCGCGCTCAGAAAAGACAGTCGAAATCACTGAGTCAGACACAGAGACGAGACACAGAAACGAGACACAGAACGACTGCTGGCCAGCTTACCTCCCGTTGGTGGGTCGGTGGTCCCTGGGTGGGGGTCTCCGATCCCGGACGAGCCCCCAAATGAAAGACTCCCGCAGTGGGTAGTCAGTCAGTTCAGGGAGACCCTCCCAAGGAACAGCGAAACCACGGCTTCGGATGCAAAAACAAGAGGTTTATTGAACACACAGGTACCCGGGCGACTCAGTCTTTCGAAAGACTGGCGCGCCGAGTAGAGCTCCTGGGTCCTTTTTATAGCAAAAAGCGCGGGTACAGAAGCGAGAAGCAAGGTAATTGGTTAGTTTAAATCAAGCCAGGGGTGAACTTCGGTCAAGTGGGAGTCCTTGAAACAGCTGAGGGGCACTCTTGAAACTTTAACTGACTTGTCTATTTCTGGGAACTATCCGCCCTTTGCCTCGGGCCGGGGCCCAGGTGCATAACCACAGATATCCTGTTTGACTCTGTTCCCCTTGTTTCTTAACTTGACTTTTTGGCTGTATTTTCCCTATACCCTTGTAAAAAGCACTTCCTTCAAACTGAAGATCAAATCAATATTATTAGCATGTTCATCATTACAAATTTTAATTATTCTTTATGTCCCTTACCCAATTTCTCACTGTTACAAATTTTAATTATTCTTTATGTCCCTTACCCAATTTCTCACTGTTGGGAAAATATGGGAAAATGGTCAGGGCCCCTCACATGTTCAGAATCTTGCCAAAGCATTTGATGTTAATATGCACGTGTACCCAGGTGTTCCTTGGTTGTCTAACGTAATTGCACACGTGTGCCCAGGTGTCCTGGGTTATAGGACTTGAATATAAAGGATGAGTGGCTCTGATCCACAGGGGCCCCCCGCCACTGGGGGGTGGCCATGGAGAGGCCACCGCCACCGCCACTGCTGGAAGCTGTTGCTGTCAGTGTCCCTGGGATGCCCCAAGAGGCCACTGCTGCTGCTGCTTCTGCTGCTACTGCTGAGGACTGAGCTTCTGTCATTTACCAATAGCTCCTGGGATCTTTCCCAATTACCTAGCGTGGACCTGCATGAAGGGTCTGAGCCCTAGCCCTGACAATACAAATGGAAACTTAGTATAACTAAAATAATGGAATGTTTTGGCTTTAGTTATGATTTGCCTAGCCATACAATTAGCATAGCTATTGCCTCAAACCGACACTCCCTAACTCCCAACCCCCTTCCCTTTCCACCCTCTAATAACTACAGGTCTGTTGTCTCCTTTTGGAAGTTCAACATTTTATTGTGGTCTTTCTTTCTTCCTTTCCCCCCACTTATGAGTGAGGACATGTGGAATTTCTCTTTCTGTGCCTGGCTTATTTCACTTAACATAATTTTCTCCAAGCTTATCCATGTTGCTGTGAAGGGCAGAATTTCATTCTTTTTTATGGCTGAGTAGTGTTCCATTGTGTATGTATACCACATTTTCCTTATCCAGTTGTCCACTGATGGTCATTTAGGTTAATTCCATACCTTGGCTATTGTAAATAGAGCTGTGATGAATATGGGAGTACAGGTATGTGATGATTTCCATTCCTATGGGTATATACCCAGCAGTGGGATTGCTGGCTCATATGGCAGTTCTATCTGCAGTTGTTTGAGAAACCTCCGTATGGTTTCCATTTGGCTGAACTAATTTACAGTCCCACCAACAGTGTAGAAGAGTTCCTTTTTCTTTAATGAGTTTCGTGCCTTTAAAGTCTGCCAGCTGGAACTAATTGAAGTTAGGCGACTTGAAATCTAACCCCAATTTTGACATTAACAATTTTAGGCAAAGCACTAACCTATCTGTGGCTTAGATACTTCAACTGTAAAATAAGTGGTTTGGCCTAAATCAGTGGTTCTCAAACTTGAGCATGCATCAGGACCATCTGGAGGGCTTGTTAACAGCTAGTTGTTTGAGCCCAACCCCCAAATTTCTGGTTCAATAGGTCCAGGTGGGGCCTGAGAATTTGCACTTTTAATAAGTTTGCAGGTTGTCCGAGGATCACATTTTGAGAATTAGCAGCCTAGAGATCGTCTTAAAAATCTTTTCCAATGTGAAAAATTCTTGATCTTCCTACCCTTACCTTTTCAGCAAAGGGAAGGTATACTTTCATGGTCCTTGCAGGAGGTTGGACAGGGAGGTATTGTATTAATGAAACCAAGTTTTGTGAGATCTTCAGATGAAAGACACTATTATTTTAAGTATTATTTTAATATAGTATTATGTTGAAAGCCACAAAGTTGTTGTAAGAGAAATGTAAGATATTCTACGTATCTGGCAAAAAGAAAATGTGTAAGAACTGTATTGTACCCAGTACATTATAGGCTTTTCAGTAGTATCTTCCTATAGAAAGCTGACCTCAAAACAAACCCTATTTAAATTGGAGTCAGTGGGAGTTTCCATGAAGAAAAAAATAGTTGTAAGAATAAAGCACTAAGTGAAAAAACATAAAACAAGAATTTTATGTAAGTACAATCTAAAGAATTCTTCAGGTAAGTGTTTTTAAGTTATATTTCACTGATATTCTTTCATAGCTATAATAGTATGAAGCCATAGTTTTAATTCCATTTTACTCCTTTCTTGACCTTTAATACAAATATTGTATTATTGTTATTTTATTGCATTAAAGGCAATACTTTAATCATAAAGAAAAATGGGGAAGTCCAAATGTATAGTCAGTTCCTTTTTCCTAGTAGAGATCACAGTTTTGCCTGTAGCAGTCTTTCTTTAGGAATACGTATGGCTGAGGCTATGCCAGGAGTTTTAGATATTAGTTATATAATGTACCATACGTAACCTAATTGCTAAATGGACACACCACTTACTTTTTTATACAGTTCATTTGTTTTAGGCCAGGTTTTTAAAATAAATATTCCTAGAGTTGTAGCATGTATCTTAAAAAAGTAAAAATTGCATTTAAGATGTAAAAATATTCCCCGAGTACATAATAATTTATTATCTGATTTAAGCCACTTAAAGAGGTGACTTTCCTTTTCTGGTAAAGAATTGAATGCACTGGTGTTCTGCTTTTGTCTGGATGAGATATGACCCTTGTAAAATGTAAATTTATAGAAAAGAAAGAAAGTGAACATATACTTCTCAGATGGCTTTCTGTTGGCTGTATAACAGAGTTAGTGTTTAACCTTGTTTTTCACTGACACAGCAGGGAGGAGGGCATGTGAGGAAGGGTCTTGAGTGAAAAGCAACCTGATTGATCATTTAAAGACCATCTGGGAAACTAGTCTCCAAATAGCTGTGGGGGTCCCGGACACCGAGTGCCTGGCAGGGCACAGCCGTTGTCTGCACGGAAACACAAAGAGGCACTCCACAGCCAGTGTCGAGGTTAATCAGGGCACCAAATCCTAGAACTTTCTTTTTTTTAATCTGGTTGATTTGTGACATTATCTGATGGTTTTGTTTTAGAAGGAATTCTATCAGAAATTAAAAGTGAGTCTCATCATGGCTATAATTAAAAAATCAATAAGAAGCATTGGTGAGGATGTAGAGAAATTGGAACCCACATACTTTGTTGGTGGAATGCAAAATGGTGTGGCCACTTTGGAAAAGAGTCTGGCATTTCCTCAAGTGGTTAGACACAGAGTTACCACAGAGGGGACTGGGCAATTACACTACTCTTTCTCTCTCTCGTTCTCCCCATATACTTTCAGACCCTTCACACTAGAATGTAAGCTCCATGAGAGTCCAGATCTGGTCTGTCTGGTGACTGCTCTATCTCCAACATCTGGAGCAGAGTTTGGCACACAGCAGTCACTCAATATATTTTTAATTGACTAAATCAACAAGGCATAGGCATGCAGTGAAGCCACTAGGAGCGTAGGCTCTGGAGTTACCCTGCCTCAGTGTGAATTTTGGCTGAACTCTTAGCTGAGGGACCTTGCATTAGTCATTAGCCTCTTGAGGCCTCAGTTTGCTCATCAGTGAAATGGGATAGTAAGAGCACTTAGATTTGAGTGAAAAACGCACAGCAAAATCTTATTAAAAGAAATCTCATTTTACGAAATTTTATTAGGAATTGATTGCACAATACTTTGTACCATGTAATACGGAGTATCATCTCTATAGGTGAGTAATAGCTGGCCTCCTGGCCTCAGGTTATAAGGAACTTTCACCCTAGTAAGGAAGAGATCCCTAAAAGCCCAGGGAAGGCCTGGGTCTGTGAAGAATACAGCAAAGTGAATGTACCACGTTAGCCAAACACATTAGGAACCACAGATTAACAAAACTTTAAATGGAGACAGTAATTTTGAATTGAATTTCTTTCTCTAAAATATTGTATTATGGGTGAAAATATTGATCCCTATATATTTCAAGTGGATAAGTTTTGGTCATTACGAGAACATTTTATTTCATGACTGGCTAATTTACCTCCTTTTAAAACAATGAAAATTAGTGCATTGAACATAACTCTTAGGATGTATTCAAAAATACAACTTTATTTTTTTCTTCCATTCTTCTTATAAAATGTATTCACTGGGAGTGTTTTCCTTTCCCTGGATCATAACTTGGGCAGGTCCCGTGATTCTGGGACACATTCTTTGATCATTGCAGCCTTATAGGTTGTGACCACGGTAGCTCTATTAGATTGTGCCTCTCTTGTGTTCTTCCTAGGCTTAACTTCCAGACACTATAGTAAAGAATTTAGAGTTAAGAAACTTAATGCCTTATGGGAAAACAAAGCAGGGATGGGAGACTGGGGCTATGGCTTGATATGTTCTATCCTTAGATTTCTTAACTCTAGCTAATGGCAATCGGATTGGAAGATTAATCAGCCCAAAAGCACTCCAAGTTTCTGCAGCAGTTGTAAGATCCCTTACAGTTAGACAACTCTAGTTGGGGCATTTTGTGAAGTTTCTCAGAAGATTATGAAGCTATACCAATGTTTTTGAATGCAGTGGAAAATGGAATCATTGTAATATCTACTAGTTGGGGTCCTCCTGACGTGGCTGTTAAAACACAGAAGTGTGTCACCAACATCCCTAAAAGAGAGGTGATTCCCCTGGGAAGGAAGGACGGAAGCATGGGAGGTAGCACATTCCAATTCTTAGAAAATTTCTCTTAGGAGCTGAATGTCCATAATCAGATGACTGGATAAGGAAAATGTGGTTTATATACACAATAGAATACTACTCAGCTATAGAAAAGAATGAAACATTACCATTTGCAGCAACATGGATGAACTTAGAGAAAATTGTGTTAAGTGAAATAAGTCAGGCACAGAAAGAGAAATACTGCATGTTCTCACTCATAAGTGGGAGCTAAAATAATAAACATATAAATAAAAGAAAGAAAGATACAACATTCACAATAACACATTGAATTTCCAAAAGGTCGCTAGAAGTGGGAAGGGAGGGGTGGAGAGGAATGTGTAAAAGGCCACGAATAGCAGATATAGTGTATATTATTGAATGTAATAATTATTCTGATGTGATGAGCACCACATATTGCACTTGTATGGAAGTTATGGCTGTGTTTTACTAAAAACAGTTTAGAAATCCATTGTAGGAAATAGTTAAAGCAAAAGTTGGCTGTTGTTAAAAAGGCACTCTAAGCACAGGATGTTTGCATAATGATTTACTGTTGTCACTATCATACCTAAAGAATATTGTGTGTGTATGTGTGTATTTTGTGTGTGTGCTTGTATATCTTTTTATAGTCCTAATACTGGGTAAAGGAGCCAAGTGTCAATATTCTGCTTTCGACTTAAATATCAGAGGCATTTTCACCACTATTCTGTTAAAACTGGAATTGCAGTCCTGGCCATCTCTATAAGAGGGGCCCAGAAGTGTTTTTTTCTGTGTAATACAAGACTAATTCTGTGCAAAGCAAACAGACATTCAATTAAGTAACAACCTTTGTGTGATAAAATTTATTTAGCATTTACAAAGTCCTTTATGCATATTTTTACATTTAATAAAATAAATGTCTACTAAACAAAAATGTTTTTGATGGCATCTTATACATTTTAAACAGTAATAATGAGTAATGAACCTTTCCTTATTATATACCATTCATAGGCAGAAACTCTTTCTCTCCTCCTTCTCTAAGATCTTAAATAACGTCATGATACTTTATTAAAAAAAATAGATTCTAGGAGTAATTTTCCCCCTTGCTGGTCCTCCATCCACTTGTTCAGTGCCTCTCTGGTTTCATGTTCCAGAGCTGTTAATGCTGGTCTAGTTCTCTCAGATTCCAGTACAGTCCCAGGAGATGCATACCTGAATGCCTGAAATGGAAAATGTTCAAAGAAACCTTTACTTAAGCTATTCGATACAGTAAAGCATTTCTCAGTTTCCCGACCCCCTGTCCTCTATTGCAGCAGGCACGCAAGGTTGCAGGGCTCAGCTCTGCCCATGAGAACTCCACGCCAGCAGGCTCGACCTTCTCCAGCTGGAAGATGGTTTTGAGCATCCTCTTCACCTTCCCACGCTCTCACATCACTTCCATGATCTCTACACTGCATTAGTAACAAAAACTTCAGCTTCTGCTTTTCTTATTTTTTACCTGCTTTTCTAATTATCCCCAAAAGAATGTTTTATAATTCATGAGTCCTGCAGCTACTTTATGCTATCATATAAAAGTAAATCCACTGTACCAGAATTTGGCATAAAGGAACTTGTGGTTGGGGGAGAAATTTAGTACTTAAAAACTATAGTAAATAAACCCACAAAGCAAACCAAAACAACTCTTATTTCCTTGATAAGTTGCTAAATATAGGATTTGCTATTAAAAAATTTCTTATTGATTATGGCTAAATCTCTTCAGCAGATTTTAACAACATATTGTAATGTAAGCATTCTTTGTCTTCTTCTTTTTGTAACCTAAAACTTTAATGAAAATACAATAGTTTCTGTTCTGCAGTCTCCTAGTGCGTTGTTAAATGGACAAAGGGCCTAATATCTTCTTATGTCACAGCTACAGTGCTCATGGCCGCCTGACCCTTGTACAATGTTTTAATCTCTTTAAAATTAGGGCTGGATTTTATTTATTTTTGTATTTCTTCCTAGTTTTTAACTTTTTGCATGAATTATTGGGGGGGGGGGTGGAAATCTTCCTCATTGCTGCTTCCCCCATGCCCCCCTGCCCTCCAAGATGATTTACAAAATGTAGTTATGTCACAGTCTGCATCTACTCTCCCAAACGAAATAAAGTTTAATCTGTGACAACTAGTTGTTTACGTCAATACATGAAAGATTGAAAAAAATAAGAAGTGTAAAATTAGGACAGTCTGTCTAGATTTCTTTACAGCTAAAAATTACACAAGGACCCTTTTGTCTGAATGTTTTTGTTTGCCGCTGCTGTTAAAAGAACTCTTAAATCACTACTCCAGATGCGGTTGTTGTGGGCAAGTATTCAAGACCTGCCAACCTTTGCTCTTCTTTAAACTGAAGCAGCTCAGTGAACGAAGAGATGGAAGACACAGAAGACACTCACACACACACACACACACACACACACACACACACACACACACACACACACACACACACACACACACTAACAGGGGCTGTGCTGCCTCTGTGACCCCGATGAAGCTCAGCTGGTGTTTTATGGCCTTTAGCCTTGCTGGGGACAGGGAACTGATGACCATGTGGCATGGGTAACATGAGCACCCAAATGCAGCTGTCTGCTATTGTTGTTAAAGAAAACAAGAAAGGTGAGCTCACACATACCTAGCAAGCAACATAATCATCACAGACATGCAGGGCAATTAAACACAAATGTTTAGCATTGTACACAAATTGCTGAAATTATTATATTTCTACAGAAAAACCACAGATTTTTAATTTCTTGTCCTGGTATATTTGTGATCAGTCCAGAATGTTTCCTGTGAAACCTTCCATTGCTCTCTGGCATCATCCCCACTACCAGTCCCATCACCTCCCACTGCTGTAACTGCATTTACTCACAGGGTATTCGGGACCCCCTTGCCCCCTGTGGCATCCCTGTATATGTTCTGCCCATGCACTCCTACCCACACCCTGTCCTCCCACGCTGCTCCTGCTGCCGAGGCCCTTACCCCATGCCCCTGACCTCCAGAGCCATGGGGTGGAGGGCTGCTGGCTGCAGAAGTTTGAAGGGTTGGACTGTGGAGCCTAACAGTGGGTAGGTAAAAAGATGACAATCTGATGTTGAAGAAGGGAAGGCCAAAGTTCAGGGACAGTCGTATAGGAATAAGAGGATCCATTGAGATTAAAGGTTGGCTCCCCTGTATCCTGGAGTGGTGATCAGGTGTGTCAAAGGAGAAGAGGTAAGAAGAAAGGAGAGAGCCTGTCACAAGCACCACAATAACCCTCTGGCCCAACATTTCCACCCACCCACCCAAAGCTACTAAACTTTTAAACTGCCCCATCTTCAGGACATACGGGATGTTAGGGCATATCTGACACGCAACTGTGCCCCTCCACTGCCCAGTATAGGGTTTTCTTAGTATGAATATTGTACACTGATGTGAATTTTAGAGAGTTAATAATATGCCAATTTTATCTGGCTATATAATTTACGGAGAATGTTCTCATTTAATCCTAATAACTCTATGTGGTAGGCATATTATCATCCCATTTTATAAACTAGTAAACTGAGGCTCAAAGAGGAGGCGTGGTGTGGCTTAGGTCCCACCGCTAGCTGGTGGTCAAGCCAGACCTTGACTCAGGTCAAGAAAGCAGAGAATACCGGGTGATAGAAAGGCCGTGAACTCAGGGGTAGAAGCAGGAAGAGAGTGCGGAGGAAAAGCTGCTGAAGGAGGGGAAAAAGAAAAGGGAAGATGGAGACCTAGAAGACAGACTTGTGTCCTTCCCCGTTTTGTGAATGTTCTTGTACTGAACATGCTACTCCAGTCCTCCTTAACCTGCTGTCCATGTGATTCTTTGCTGCGCACTTTCTAGCCCATCGTTTGGGTTTGATCCTTAGTAGTCACCTGATGGGTGTTCGTCTCAGCTGTGAAATACACAGTGTGCCCAGAAATGGGGTTGTTAAGATGGCATTCTATAAAGGATGCTGGTCATTGGATTTTACCAGGATCTTAAAAGCAACTTTCATGAGTTCACCCAGTCCGGATATCTGTAAAATATAATAACTGACATTATTAGGAAGACAGAAGGATTTATTGAGTATGAAATGAGAAATACATGCACTTTTCTGTAGACCTATAGTAAACACATTCTAGTGGATTTATAGTGGGTTCAGATATCAACCTTCAGATTCTTTTCAATAAGGGATTGGTGATTAAGGAGTATAGCTAAGAAAACAGCCTCTATTTTAGACTAGTTCAGCTTAGCTGGGGCACTACTGATATTTTGAGTGGATAAATGTATGTTTTCTGTCCTGTCCTGTGCATTGTAGAACATTTAGCAGCTTCCCGGGCCTCTACCCACCAGATGCCAGTAGCACCTTCTTAGTGTGACAGTCACAAATGTCTCTAGACTTTGCCAAATGTCCTCCAGGGGACAAAATCATTCCCTGTTGAGAACCACTGGCCTAGGCTTTATTAATACAACAGTATGGCCTAACTTTTGATTCATTAGTGAGATTTATACAAGAATATTGGACAAAGTTTCCTTCTTTAATTTTTTTTATTTTTATGAAAATATTTTATTACTGTAACTTTTTGTTTTCATTCTTTTTCTTTCATTCCCCTTACCAGAACATAAACTTACCGTATTTGCTACTTATTCTTTTGCAATTGTTTTATTATTATTATTCTTAATTATTATCTGTTTTACCCAGTAGATTCCAAGTACCATGAAGAAAAATACTTTTTCTGGACCAATGTATCTCCTTGTCTGTATTAATGGCTGCCAAATGTTAGGTGTTTAATAAATATTTGTGGAATGAGTGAAAGAATGAATTCTTATGCTTGAATCAAGAGGCAGTATATTATTGTTCATGGAAGACTAGAATAAAAGTCAGAAATTCTAGATTCTAGTCTTGGTGTACTGTGGAACCTTTGGCAAATCTTTGTACTTTGCTGGCTCTTGATTTCCTCTTAGGTAAAATGATTACCCACAAAAGACCTTGTATTAGTTTCCTAGGGCTGCCATAATAAAGTACCAAAGCACTGGGTGGCTTAAAACAGAATTTACAGTCTCACAGTTCTGGAGGCTGGAAGTCTGAAATCAAAGTACCTGTAGGGACATGTTCCCTGTGAAACCTGTAGGGGAAGTTCTTGCCTCTTCTAGCTTCCAACATTTGCTGAAATCCCTTCTTGTTCCTTAGCTTGTAGATGCCTCACTCCAATTTCTGCCTCCATCTTCAGGTGGCCATCGTCCCCATGTGTGTGTCTTTCTCTCTTTTTGCCTTCTAAGGATATCAGTCATATTGGATTAGGACCCTACTAATGACTCCATTTTAGTTTGATTACATCTAAAAACCCCCCTATTTCCAATTAAGGTCATATTCACAGATATCAGTGGTTAGGACTTCAACACATCTTTTTTGGGAGACACAAGTCAACCCGTAATAGATCCCATTCAGCCTTTGACTGTTTGAATATTACCATTATGGTTTTCCGTAATTGTTCTTAGATTATAGACCATAGTCAATATTGAGAACAGAATGGTAGCTTGAATCCAGTTTAGTATTTAGGTCCCTTTGAAAGAAATGGCTCAAATCTAACAGTGCCAGAGGAATCTCTGGGGACTGACTTTGTGGAACTATCACCTACACTACAGTGCTGAGTACACCACACTGCTTTGCCTCCGTGGCCAAAACCAAACAATGACCATCAATAAAACCTCATCCAATGGTGATACTGGCCAATGGCAAAGTCTGTGCTCACTGGCTGACTGCACAATAGTCTGCAACAAGTTCACATATACATTGATTACAA
This sequence comes from Cynocephalus volans, assembly GCF_027409185.1. Taxonomy (NCBI): domain Eukaryota; kingdom Metazoa; phylum Chordata; class Mammalia; order Dermoptera; family Cynocephalidae; genus Cynocephalus; species Cynocephalus volans. Next base: position 152,963,410 of record NC_084464.1, on the reverse strand, counting down.
AAGAGTACTGCAACGGTTAGTTTTATGTGTAGACTGGACTGGGCCACAGGCTCCCTGATACTGGTTAAACATTATTTCTTGGTGTGTTTGTGAGGGTATTTCTGGATGAAATTCACGTGTGAATCAGTAGACTGAGTAAAGTGGATTGCCCTCCCCAGTGTGGGTGGGACTCGTCCAATCTGTTAAGTCCTGAATAAAATGAAAGGCTGAGTAAGAAAGAATGACTTCTCTTTGACTGGCTGTCTTCAGGCTGGGTCATCAGTCTTCTCTTGCCTTCAGATTTGAAGTTGGACTGAAACTTACACCTCTGGCTCTCTTGGTTCCCAGGCTTTTGGACTTGGCCTGAAACTGTACTATTAGCTCTCTTGGGTTCCAGCTTGCTGACTGCACAGCTTAGGCTTTTCAGCCTTCCTCATGTCCATTGATTCCGTAAGATAAATCTCTCTATAAATATAGAGGATATATAATATATAGTAATATTTAGGAAATTATAATACTATACATAATACATATTATACACAGTAAATGTCTCTATGTCTAAATATGTTTCTCTGGAGACCCCAGACCAGTACAAGCATATAATATTATCTGACATAGTGAAGAACTATAAAGGTAATTTATCGATAGAGAGTTATCGTAGTGTTTAAGAGGTCAAGCTTTGTAAACAGATTGTCTGGATATTAATTCTAGATCCATCATTTAACTGTGTGGCCTTGGGCAAAGTTATTAACTATGCTAAACCCACCTGTAAAATAGAGATAAAAATATCTACATCCAAGAATTGCTTTGAGGATTAAATGACATAGACCTGATATCAAAAGCCTCAGTGAGCCAATTTGAAGAAACTTGCACTGGCCAACGGTGGGAAAACGAGCTTCAATGAAGAAAAGAATTGCAATGAGTTAAAACTTATCAAATATGTTTAAATCCATGACTTTGGAAATGGCTATAATAAAAATAAAAAATAAAAAATTAGTCACCTTCTAAGGATGATAAATTCATTACCTTGAAAACGGCATAAAGGGGTAAAAAAACAAGCATTTGTTTTGCCTTTCCCTTGTGAATCATAGCATTGGGTAACCAAATAACTTATAAAATTATTTCATTGAATAAGTAAAAGCTAAATAGTAGAATTAGACCATCACTGTTTTGCAACCCCCGATTAATCAATAGATCTAGGTACTGAGCATCAGTACCCACGAACATAAAAAAGGGTGAAGAAGAAGAGCTGCAATTCTGCAGTGGCAGGAAGTGACTGTTACTGCAGAGGTTGTAAACTCCAGCTTTTGGAAGTCACAGCTGGCCATTACAGGGATGGAACCGTGGACAGTGGTGCGAACCCTGGACCTTGGTGTTATTAGAACTACGCTCTAGGCAGAATCTGCAGAGGCAGAGTTCTTTGCGCACGAGGGGCCTGACGCCACCCTTCGGCTCTCTCCCGCTGTTGGGCTACATCAGCAAAGGGAGACTTCCGGTCAAGATGGTGGAATAGACGGTCCCTAGCGTCACTCTCTCCCACAAACCAACCAATTTAAACTATAAAAACATAACATCAAGTGTATACGGAATGGGGAGACATCCAGCAGGGGAGGCAGGAGCTCCGCAGAGACCACATGCCCTGTGGGGCCGCCGTCACACAATCCAGCAGAAAGGCTTCACCGCTGCCACCTGGCTCCATTCCCAGCCCAGCCCAGTGCGCACAGAGTGGGGAGACATCTGGCAGGGGAGGCGGAGGCTCCACGGAAACCACACACCCTGTGGGGCCGCCACTGCGTGATCCAGCAGGTAGGCTTCACCACAGGCACCTGGCTCCATTCCCTGCCCGGCCTAGTGCACTTGGAGAAGGAAGACGTCTGGCAGGGGAGGTGGGAATTCCACAGGGACCACACTGCTGCTGCGCGATCCAGCAGCCCGGCCCAATGCATACAGAGCACAGAGTCATCCAGCAGGGGAGATAGAAGCTCCGTAGAGTCCATACACCCTGTGTGTGGGCCGCCGCTGCACAATCCAGCAGCAGGTAGGCTTCACTGCCACCACCCAGCTCCATCCCAAGCCTGGCCTAGTGCACACGGAGCAGGGAGACATCCAGCAGGGGAAGGGGAAGCTCCGCAGAGACCACACACTCTGCAGTGCCTCTGCTCATCCCAGCAGCCTGGCCCAGAGTGCACAGAACAGGGAGAAGTCCAGCACAGGAGGTGGAAGCTCAGCAGAGACCACACACCCTGCATTACCGCCGTGACCCAGCAGCCCAGCCGAGACCAAGCTGACCAGAGAGGTGGCTCCCCGGAGAGGCCCAAAAACCAAGGCAACCACACACGCAAGGCACTAGTGGCCAACTGAGCAGTCACTGAAGTAGCCATACCAAATTGGCAACCACAGCAACATCTTAGTCAGTCAATAGTGTCAAACCTGTGGACTGTGAAACTCCCTGCCACAATGAATAAACATCAAAGAAAAGATACCAGAAATACGAAAAATCAAGGAAGTACACCACCAAAGGATAATAACTCGCAAGCTCTAGATCCTATAGAACAAGAAGCCCTTGAAATGACTGACAAGGAATTTTGAGTGATAATTCTAAGGAAACTGAATGAGATACAAGAAAACTCAGCTAGACATCATGATGAAACAAGGAAAAGTATACAGGACCAGAAAGAAGAAATGTACAAGGAAATCAATGCCCTGAAAAAAAAAGTAGCAGAACTTGCTGAACTGAAGAAGTTATTCAGCGAAATAAAAAACACAACGGAGAGTTTAACCAGCAGGCTTGTCGAAGTTGAAGAGAGAACCTCTGAACTTGAAGACAGGCTGTTTGAAATAACACAAGCAGACCAAAAAAAAAAAAAGAATCAAAGACATTGAAGAAAATCTGAGAGAGATATCAGACAACCTTAAGTGCTCAAATATCTGAGTCATGGGTATTCCAGAAGGGAGGAAAAAGGAAATTGCATTGAAACATATTCAACAAAATAGTGGCAGAAAACTTCCCAGGTATAGGAAAAATCACAGATCTTCAGATCCAGGAAGCTCAACGATCTCCAAACGTATTCAACCCAAAAAGGCCTTCTCCAAGACATGTTATAGTCAAATTGGCAAAACTCAAAGACAAAGAGAGAATCTTAAAAGCTGCAAGAGAGAAGTGTCAAATCACCTATAAGGGAGCCCCAATCAGATGAACATCAAATTTTTCATCACAAACCCTAAAAGCCAGAAAGGAATGGGATGATATATTCAAAATACTAAAAGACAGAGATTGCCAGCCAAGAATACTCTACCCTGCAAGGCTATCCTTCTAAATTGAAGGACAAATAGTATATTTCTCAGACAAACAAAAACTGTGGGAGTTCACCAACACATGACCACCCTTACAAGAAATTCTCAAGGGAGTACTGGGTTTGGTTCCTGAAAAATAACTACCACTGCCATAAAAACCCAAGAAAAATCAAAACCCACTAGTATAATAAAAATGGCATTCATGAAGAGAAAACAAACAAACAAAAAGGCTATCTACTACCCAAGGAACCTACAAACACAGAAAACAAACAGTAAATCAGAAAGCAAGGAACAAAAGACACCTAAGACAACGAAACAATAATCAATAAAATGCTAGGAATAAATCAACACTTTTCAATAAAAACTCTTAATGTAAAAAGCTTAAATTCCCCAATCAAAAGACATAGAATGGCTGACTGGATTAAAAAGGAGGATCCAACTATATGCTGTCTTCAAGAGACCCACCTCACCCATAAAGACTCACATAGACTAAGAGTGAAAGGATAGAAAAAGATTTACCATGCAAACAGAAAAGAAAAACGAGCTGGAGTAGCTATTCTTATATCTGATAAAATAGACTTTGAACTAAAAACCATAAAAAGAGACAATGAGGGACACTACATAATGATAAAAGGATTGATCCATCAAGAATACATAACAATCATAAATATATACACACCCAGTGTTGGAGCAGCCAGATTTATAAAACAAACTCTATTAGACCTAAAGAAGGAAATAGACACTAGTACCATAATAGCAGGGGACCTGAACACCCCACTGTCAATATTGGACAGATCATCTAGGCAAAGACTCAGCAGAGAAACACAAGATCTAAACAATACTCTAGACCAATTGGACTCATCAGATATCTATAGAACATTCCATCCAACAACCTCAGAATATTCATTCTTCTCATCAGCACATGGATCATTCTCCAGGATAGATCACATATTAAGTCACAAATCAAGTCTTAACAAATTCCAAAACATTGGAATTATCCCATGTATTTTCTCGGACCAAAATGGATTAAAATTAGAAATCAATAACAAATGAAATTCTGGAAACTATACAAACACATGGAAATTAAACAGCATTCTACTTAATGATATATGGGTCCAAGAAGAAATCAAGCAGGAAATCAAAAAATTTATTGAAACTAATGAAAATAATGATACATCATACCAAAACCTGTGGGATATGGCAAAAGCAGTACTAAGGGGGAAATTTATTGCATTAAATGCTCATCTCAGAAGAATGGAAAGATGGCAAGTGAACAACCTAACACTTCGCTTTAAAGAACTAGAAAAAGAAGAACAATCCAAAACTAAAGTTAGCAGATGGAAAGAAATCATTAAGATCAGAGCAGAACTCAATGAAATTGAAATACAAAAAACAATACAAAATATGAATGAATCAAACAGTTGGTTTTTTGAAAAGATAAATCAAATTGACAAACCATTAGCATGGCTAACAAAAAAAAAAAAAAAGAAGAGAGAAGATTCAAATAACAAAAATTAGAAATGAAAAAGGTGATATTACAACTGATATCTCTGAAATACAAGGAATCATTAGAGACTACTATAAACAACTATATGCCAACAAATTTGAAAATCTGGAGGAAATGGATAAATTTCTGGACACACACAAGCTCCCAAAACTGAGCCATGAAGATGTAGAAAATCTGAACAGACAATAACAATAAAGGAGATTGAAGCTGTTATCAGAAGGCTCCCAACAAAGAAAAGTCCAGGACCAGATGGATTCACAGCAGAATTTTACCAAACATTTAAAGAGGAATTGACACCGATTCTTAACAAACTATTCCAAAAGATTGAAACAGATGCAAATCTCCCAAACTCACTCTATGAAGCAAACATCATCCTGATACCAAAACTAGGTAAAGATATAACCAAAAAAGAAAAATACAGGCCGATATCCTTGATGAATATAGATGCCAAAATCCTCACTAAAATACTAGCAAACAGAATACAGCAACACATACATAAAATTATTCACAACGATCAAGTGGGATTCATCCCAGGGATGCAAGGTTGGATGAACATAAGCAAATCAATAAATGTGATACACCATATTAATAAAATCAAACACAAGGACCATATGTTCATCTCTATAGATGCTGAAAAAGCATTTGATAAAATTCAACATTCATTCATGACAAAGACCCTCTATAAGTTAGGTATAGATGGAAAGTATCTCAACATAATTAAAGCCATATATGATAAACCCACCTCCAATATCATCCTGAATGGGGAAATGCTGAAAGCTTTTCCTTTAAGAACAGGAACTAGACAAGGATGCCCACTCTCACCACTCCTATTCAACATAGTGTTGGAAGGACTAGCCAGAGCAATCAGAGAAGAGAAGGAAATAAAGGGCATCCAGATTGGAAAAGATGAAGTCAAACTGTCCCTGTTTGCAGATGACATGATTCTATATATCGAACAGCCTAAAACCTCTACAAAAAAACTCTTGGAGTTGATAAATGTTTTCAGCACAGTAGCAGGATACAAAATCAACACACAAAAATCAGTAGCATTTCTATTCTCCAATAGTGAACATGGAGAAAGAGAAATCAAGAAAGCCTGCCCATTTACAATAGCCACCAAAAAAATAAAATACTTAGGAATTGAGTTAACCAAGGAGGTGAAAAATCTCTATAATGAGAACTACAAACCACTGCTGAGAGAAATTAGAGAGGATACAAGAAGATGGAAAGATATCCCATGCTCTTGGATTGGAAGAATCAACATGGTGAAAATGTCCATACTACCCAAAGTGATATACAAATTCAATGCAATCTCCATCAAAATTCCAATGACATTTTTCTCAGAAATGGAAAGAACTATCCAGACATTTATACGGAATAACAAAAGACCACACATAGCCAAAGCAACGCTGAGCAAAAAAAATTAAGCTGGAGGCATAACACTACCTGACTTTAAACTATACTACAAAGCTATAATATCCAAAACAGTATGGTACTGGCATAAAAACAGAGACACTGATCAATGGAATAGAATAGAGAATCCAGAAATCAACCCACACACTTACTGCCATCTGATCTTTGACAAAGGCACCAAGCCTATATGCTGGGGAAGAGACTGCCTCTTTAGCAAATGGTGCTGGGAGAACTGGATATCGATATGCAGGAGAACGAAACTAGACCCATACCTTTCACCATACACTAACGTCAATTCAAAATGGATTAAAGAATTAAATATACACCCTGAAACAATAAAACTTCTTAAAGAAAACATAGGAGAAACACTTCAGGAAATAGGACTGGGCACAGACTTCATGAATACGACCCCAAAAGCACGGGCACCAAAGGGAAAAATGAACAAATGGGATTATATCAAACTAAAGAGCTTCTGCACAGCAAAAGAAACAATTAACAGAGTTAAAAGACAACCAACAGAGTGGGACAAAATATTTGCAAAATATACATCTGACAAAGGATTAATATCCAGAATATATAAGGAACTCAAACAACTTTACAAGAAAAAAACAAGCAACTGAATTAAAAAATGGGCAAAAGAGCTAAGTAGGCATTTCTCTAAGGAAGATATACAAATGGCCAACAGACATATGAAAAAATGCTCAACATCACTCAGCATCCAGGAAACGCAAATCAAAACTACACTGAGATACCATCTCACCCCAGTTAGGATGGCTAAAATCCAAAAGACTCTGAATGATAAATGCTGGCGAGGTTGTGGAGAAAAAGGAACTCTCATACATTGTTGGTGGGACTGCAAAATGGCGCAGCCTCTATGGAAAATGGTATGGAGGTTCCTCAAACAATTGCAGATAGATCTACCATACGACCCAGCTATCCCACTGCTGGGAATATACCCAGAGGAATGGAAATCATCAAGTCGAAGGTATACCTGTTCCCCAATGTTCATCGCAGCACTCTTTACAATAGCCAAGAGTTGGAACCAGCCCAAATGTCCATCATCAGATGAGTGGTATGGAAAATGTGGTACATCTACACAATGGAATACTACTCAGCTATAAAAACGAATGAAATACTGCCATTTGCAACAACATGGATAGACCGTGAGAGAATTATATTAAGTGAAACAAGTCAGGCATAGAAAGAGAAATACCACATGTTCTCACTTATTGGTGTGAAATAAAAATAAATAAATAAATTCACACACACACACACACACACACACACACACACACAAAAACGGGGGGGGAAAGACATAGCAATTACAATTCCTTGAAGTTGACATGACAAGTAAACAGAAAGGACATTGTTGGGTGGGAGGGGGGAGAGGGAGGAGGGAGGGAGGTTTCGGTGATGGGCCGCAATAATCAACCATTAATAAAGTTTAAAAAAAAAATAATTAAAAATAAATAAATAAAAAAGGGTGAAACTGGATATTCCTCCTGATGAAAAAACCGAAGTACAGTTATAGACTTTCCAGAGAGATCGTACCTGCCTCTGAGTCTACTCAAGTTTCCAGAGCCATTTGCCAATATGCAGGAAATGTGGAGGACAGAGGAGCATGTTGAACTGAACCACAAATATGCAATCGCCAGCATACAGACATTGGGAAACTACATGTCAAATGACCTGGAATGTTAAACAGTTAAATTGTAGGGAAAAGGAAGGAAAAGAGTGGAAAACTGTAGTTGGTAGATTAAAAGACTGAAAGGGTTAAAAAAATAGACATGACAAAAAGTATGGTATCTAGGGATGAGTGCTTGAATGGTAAACCACACAAAATGAAGGGAGTGATTCCTACAGAAGTCAGAATAGCGCTTACTTTCGGAGAGGGGGCTGTGACTGGTACAGGGTACAAAGGAAGGGCTTCTGGGGCAGCTGGCAAAGTTCTCTTTCTTAGGTAGTTTCAAGGCTATTTACCTTGTAACAATTTACTAAGTTTCACATTTTTTAAAAGTGGTTTCTTGTAGCTGTTTTATTTTAAAATAAAAGCTTAAGCACCTCTCTAACATTGACATATCATTTTAACAACCTGGGGGAAAAATTTTGGTTGCAGAATTCCTAGACTCCTCAGAGTTCCATTCTGGCACACTGTGGTCTTGGAGAGTTAGTTGGCCCTAGTCCATGACCAACGCCATATCCCCTTCATCCCTAGCTCCTTCCCATGTTTGAAGGTCTTTCAAAATCATGTAGATCCCCATGCTTCAGCTACATCCTGCTACAAATAGCCACACCTGAGAACTAGGGGAGGACCCACTGGCCGCCTGCCCAGCATTCTCTTTGGGAGAGTGACCCTGGGGAAGAGGTAAGCACAGAACTGAACACAGACTTGGAGCTATTTGGGCAGTGTGTTCATTTCCTAGGGCTGCCATAACAAAGTACCACAAACTGGGTGGCTTAAAAAACGGAAATTTATTTTCTCACAGTTCTGGAGTCTAAAGTTCAAATCAAGATGTTGGTAGGGTTGGTTCCTCTGAGGGCTGCGAGGACTTTCTCCTTGGCTTGTAAATGGCCATGTTCTCTCTGTGTCTCCGCGCGTCAACATCCCTGTACCCTTGTCTGCCTCTGTGTCTATATTTCCCTTTTTTAAGGACACTGATCATAATGGATTAGGAATCATCCTAATGATCTAACTTTGACTTGGTTATATCTATAAAGCCCCTATTTCAGAAAAAGATCACATTCTGAGGTACTGGGGGTTAGGGCTCCAATGTATCTTTAAATGGGGGACACAATTCAAACCTCGACAAGCAGGTATTCTGAGATTTTAGTTACTTGGAGCCTGGTCTACAAGGGGTTGCGTGGGTTCCAGGGGGGCATGTCCTCTTAGCTCCGGAGATGCCTTCCCCTGAAGGGAGGGCTGGAGCCAGAAGAGGGCCACAGGGGCCCCGTCAACAGTGTGCCTGTCAGTAATGCACTCTCTAATGTGGCAACTATAATCATAAACTGCAGCAAACTCTGCTCCACCCTTTCCCTTCAGCCCTTACCATTCCAGAACAAGCTGGCTGTGTGACCTACCGCCAGCAGCTGCATCCTTTTGCCTGAGGACTTTCTCTGGCCAAAGAAGCCTGCTCTGTGCCAGGGATTTAACACTCCCCTGGAAGCGTCTCTCCACCAATAACCGAGGACAATTGGTCTGTTAATATCCCAGCTCCCTTGCCCCTTGGAAAGGATAATTCTGAGGAAAGGTAAGTATGTGGGTCAATACTAAAGACTTTCCCCTTCATTTTAAAATTTCAATATTTGTTTAACTTGAAAAAATTAACATTGAGTTGTTTATATACACATATACACACACATATATGTATGTATAAGTTATAAACAAAGGTACTTCAAAAAGTTCATGGAAAATTAAAATTAAAAGATAATATGACTCTTTCCATGAACTTTTTGAAGACCGTGTGTGTGTGTGTGTGTGTGTGTGTGTGTGTGTGTGTGTGTCTGTGGTGCGTGTGTCTGTGGTGTGTGTGTGTGTTTTTCTTCTTCATGTATTTTATTTATCATCTGCCTCTTCCACATTAAAGAGCGAGATCCAGGAGAGCAGGGATTCTTGTCTGTCTGGGTCATTGCTGTGTCCTCAAGCCAACATGGGGCCCCAGGCGCAGGTGCACAGTGCCTGGGCCGTGCCTGTGGTGGGCGTCGACTCCAACAGAGCAGAGAATGGCGGCTGGCGTGGGCTGCGGGAGGGGAGTAGGGAAAAGTTCCGATGACTTATGATGCTGTGCGTCATCATCTTATTCTGTCCTAACCGTGATTTTCCTTCCCTGCAACATTACGGCTGCTCAAGAGCTTTCTGTACCTGGCTCATGATATTTCTCTGTATTTAAATTTCCAAAATAATTGACCAAAGGAGAAACGTGGTTGCTGCTGGACTAGACTGGTCGAAGTAACTACACACTTCACGACCCCTGCTGTTGCCTCTCTGAACCGTAAGATTGTCAAACAATTCTTGTTTCTCATTGCCCCAGACACCAACAAATTCATAAAGAATTCAATCATCATTTTTCTGTTAAATTAAATCCCCATTATCAAGTCAGTTTTAATGTTTCTGACTTATTTGTACACTATCATGTTTCTTTGTTCATTCTCTTTTTCTCTTTTTATTTTTTAGAATTGTTTTCTTTAGGACAAGAAGCCAATCTGATTTAGCTCAAACAACCCATACGTGACCTGGCATTATCTTTTCTTTTTCTGAAATTTTTGCCTATTTCTGATTTCAATGAACTTCCATAGTTTCCATCTCTGTGGCACGAGTCAGCCGGAAAGCTGAACTAATGCATAGATCTCCCGATTGCCTAATGTAAGACCAGTGTGAGGATCTTGCTTCCTACAGTCACTTTTTTTGTGGTGGGTTATACTTTCTTTTAGAAAAGATCATCTAATTTTTAAAAATTATTTGATTTACATCACCTAGGACTGTAGGAGCTGGTAGCAGACACTCAGCTCCTTGTTGGATTGATAACAAGATAACCATGGGTTTCTTAAAGCTGTCTTAGACCTGAATAATAAAACACAGTATTGCCATTTGTAAGCATTTCTTTAAGGTCCAGTGAGTGCAAAGAACATAGAAAGACACAATCACTGCTGTGGAAGAAGACAGAGGAAGTTGTACAACTTGAATAAAGAATCACTTTAAGAAAGACTCTCTTGGACATGGTGGCAAATGATTAGATTGGTTAGATGCAGGTAGGAAAGCTGTGGAAACAAAGCAAACGTACAGACCCATTGGCTCTGTGGCACACCCAAGAAAGCAGCCCTTTTGTAAGCGTTGGAAATGAGCCCTGCACTGTTTGCTTTGGCGCTTAGAAGACTGACCACGTTGCACTCACGCTGTAGTCCCTCAGCATTTGCAAGTTATCAGTAGAGTTAAGCATATGTTTAGAGACCTTTTGGTCCATTTTTCCACACCAGATTGTAGGGTGTGGTGTGTGTGCGTGCTTGTGTGCATTTGGTTTTTGTTTTTCTACAGCAATTTTTCTTCTCATACTTGTTTGTTGGTTAACACTATGTGGGGAAATTATGGAATTTTATCTCCAGTTGAGCCTTTTCCTTTTGTCAACAAATAAATTTCACAGATTGTGTATCTACATAATAAAATTATCTCAGCATTAGAAAGGCTATTTCACCTTTACTATATGTGTTATTAACATTTGTCCCCTTTGCTGAAGTATATTTAGTTTACTACTTTCTAATTTATTTCATTCATTTTTATTTGTTTATTTTTTAGGTGGACCCACCATCACCAGATATTTAGTTTACTACTGATGAAACATTAGCCAAAAAAATTTTTTACCCTCCACTTCTTTATCTGACAGAGATTATGACAAACTCATCAAATGATTCATACATTCAAAAAATATTTACTGAGCACCTCCTTTGTGCCATGCACTGTTTTTCCCTGTCAGTGCACAGCTGTAAACAAAACAGAGACACTTTCTGCTTTTGTGCAGCTTACATTCTGATGGGATGGGATTGACAATGGATAAATTAATACGTTTGAGATAGTGACATATTATACACTTATGTGTAGAAATGGGGGAAATATTCCATATTCATCATCTGTTGATGCATAACTTCCCCCCAAGCTTAGCCCCTTAAAACAATAAACGTTTCAGTTTTTGTGATCTAGGAGCAGCTTAGTTGGATGGTTCAGCTCAGAATCTTTCATAGGTTGAAGTCAAGATGTTGGCCAGGGCTGCGGTCATCTGAAGGCTTTATTGAGGGTGAAGGATTACTTCCGAGGTAGCCAACTCCCATGGCTGGTAAGTTAGTGCTGGTCCTTGCCAAGAAGACTCAATTCCTCACCACGTGGACCTTCCTATAGTGCTGCTTGTGTGTCCTCACAACACGGAGGCTGGCTTCTCCCACAGGGGAGTGACCTAAGAGAAAGACAGGCAGAAGCCAATGTCCTTTAATGATAGTTTCAAAGTCACATATCCTCACTTCTGCCATATTCTGTTAGAAGCAAGTCACACATTCAAGGGGAGAAGAATTAGGCTCTACCTCTTAAAGGGGAGATATCAAAGAATTTGTGGACATATTTTAAAACCACCATAATTACTCTGGTGCATTTAAAAAAATTAAATAGTATGCTTCAGAGACATTTAAAAATTAGTTATGTCTTGTTTTATTCCTATTGTTTGTTAGTATATAATACCTTGTTATGCTTTGTTTTATATCTGTTATTGTCACTTACTAATATTGTTGGGCAAAGAGTCATTGAAAATTTAGATTTCCTGAGCGTTACTCTTCTAATTACTTTGGTTGCTCCAAAGCTGTCACCACTATTTAGAGTTCCCTTAATAAAAATATCTGAGATTTTTCTTTTTTATGTATGAGATTAGTTGATGAATTTAAGATTCCTTATTGTTATTTCACATTTGTATTGAACATGATTTGCCTACATGAATGGGACACTGGAATTACAAGGTCCAGGGGTAAAACAAAATCTCCTCTTAGCTTGATTTAGCCATTCCACAATGTGCACATATATCAAAACATGTTATACAATGAGTATATCTAACATATGTACAATTTTCATTTGCCAAGTTAAAAAATCTCCTCTGGTTCCCAAATAAGTTAATTTTGGTGGTGCATCTACAGTCTGCAGAAGTGTAGCTCTTGTGTGGACCCCACCTAGGATTGTTTGTATGTAAATGTTGTAAGATGGAATGAAAATTTTGGTCAGCTACATTTTAGTCCTGAAACCTGATGGGAGATTCTGCATGGTTGCTCAGAGGATATAAATAGGATATAAAGAAATGTGGGTGAAAGTAATTCTTTGGCCACTTGGCTACAATATTTGCATATTTGACTGGAAGGGATGAATGACTTTCTTTTGTGTCCTGTATGTAATGACAGTCACAGGGTTTCTCTCTTAATGACTGAAATGGTAAATTTGGAATTCATCAAGCTCGACTTTTCTCCATGATTGGACTTCTCCCTTGGGCAGTCTTCCATGAGAAGCCTTTAGGGAGTCTTTAAAAGTGTGGCAGCCTTACTGGAGATTGACAGTGGCTTAGGCTCTGGACCTTTAAAGATAAAGGACTCTTGTTAACTACATAAGGCTCCCTTTCCCACAAGGGAATGCTTTTAAGTTTCTTAGTGGATTAATTAGTAACTGAAGATATCATTCCTTGAATTGTTCCCACATTTACGACACATAACTGCAGAAACTTTTACGACAAGTAACTACAGAAACTGGTATCAGAAGAAGTAGTAAGAAAAAAGTCATATAAAAAATAATCAGTTAAATTTCAGACCTTGTCAATTATGTAGAGATTTCCTCTCTATTGGATCATGTCCTTTTTAGAAGAAGCTGTCGATGGAGCCAGATGTTAAAGAGAAAAGGGAGTAGGTCAGAGTCACTTCTCCCTTCGCGTTGGTGGGAGAGTTAGCATCTTAAATATTTGAGGCATTTCTAGTGGCAGAGTGACATGGACTGAAGAGGATGGAAGCTCCTTGTCTCAAAAAGACATAGTATTTTATGACATGATTGCTGAATGGAAAAACAGCAAATGACAATTAAAGCCACACTTGCATCCAGAAATTCTTTTGGATGAGTGGAGGCATACCTGAGATATATTTATACTGATTTTCAAACAATGTTAAGCAGTGTTGCAATGGTTAAACTTTTATCTGGTTCTGATACCAGAAAGATGAATGTCATTTGGTTCTGACACCAGAAAGATGAGTTATCATTACTCAGTGAAGGGATGTGTGAGCTACCAGGACCTTCCAGCACATTATTTTGGAAAAGCAAAATCATTGATTTTGGATTTTCACTCTTTGTAAAATATTAATTTAATTAGAGGTCATTTTGTGGATATTTTTCATATGAGAGGGGAAAAAAAGGAACAAGAGCCACAGAACTAAACAGAATATATATTAAAAAAAAAAAAAAAAAAGGGGCCCGTGGCTGACTTGGGAGAGTGTGGTGTTGATAACACCAAGGCCACGGGTTCGGATTCCTATATAGGCATGGCCATTCAGCTCACTTGGGACAGAGTGGTGCTGACAACACCACGTCAAGGGTTGAGATCCCCTTACCGATCATCTTAAAAAAAAAAAAATTCAATGAAATTAAAGTTCAAATAGTGTTTGCCTCTGGGTTGGGGAGAAGGCAGAGTGAAGGAGGCTGGAAGTCAGATGGTCTTAAGTGAAATGGGAGCCTCTCACTTGATATCAAGTGTGTTAGTCAGGATTCTTCAGAGAAATAGAACCAATAGGATACACCAATAAACATGTACACATGTGTATGTGTGTATATGGAAAGACTCCTATTATCTTCTAATTCCATTTTACCATGAACTTTTTGAAGTACCCTTGTGTGTGTGTGGGGGGGTATTAGTATCTTTATTTATTAATTTTAAAATTTATTATGGGAATTGGATCACATGATTATGAAGGCTAAGAAGTCCTACTCTCTGCTGACTGCAAGCTGGAGAAGCAGAGAATCTGGTGGCGTTATTTAGCCCAAGTTTGAAGGCCTGAGAACCAGTGTGTGTGTGAGGCTGGGGGGAGCTGCTGGTGTAAGTCCTGGAGTCCGAATGCCAGAGAACTAGGAACTCTGATGTCCAAGGACAGAGGAGATGGATGTCCCAGCTCAAGGAAAGAGAGACCACATTTGTCCTTCCTCTGCTTTTTGTTCTATTTGGGCCCTCAGTGGGTTGGATAATGCCCACACACATAGGTAAGGGTGATCTTTACTCAGGTTACCAGTTCAAATGCTAATCTCATCTAGAAAGATCCTCGCAGACACATCCAGAAATAATGTTTGACCGGCTATCTGGACATCCCTCAGCCCAGTCAAGTTGACACATAAAATTAGCTATCACACTAGGTGACATTCCTTTCTTGGGGAGCCAGACCCTCAAGGAGGAACCTGAGTTGGCATCTGATGACTGTAATGGTAATGCGTATTTCTCTGTGCATTTAATATTTTGTTTATTTTATTTTAATGTCGACAGAAGTGCCTCAGTTTGACAACCAAAGTATGACTTGCTATCATTACATTATGGATAACTTCTGATAAACTGTGTAGCTTTATGCTACATTAAAATACATAAACAATATAGAGAATCCTAAATCTTTCTTTTTTCTCTCTGATTATCACTATGCCATTTCCAATTTTCAAAGCCAATGTCTCATATAATCATTTATATGAGTTTATATAATCATTGTAAGCCATGTAGACTTACAGTAGACAAGAAGAAATTGATCAAGTCCCTCATTAAAAAATGCCTTCCTGGCTGGCCAGTTAGCTTAGTTGGTTAGAGCACAATGCACAATGTGATAACCCCAAGATCAAGAGTTTGGATGCCCAAACTGGTCAGCTGCCAAAAAACGTGGCTTTCCCCTCAGCTGCCCTCAACAACTATCTCACTATTAGAAAAGAGAATTTTAAAGCTAGAAGGATCCTAAATGTTCCTTTGGACCCAAATCCTCAATACACAGGATATGTATATATCCCAAGAGGCTGACTCGCTCAAGGTTACATGGCTTGTTATAGACTGGTTAAGAGATTGGCATAATAAAATTAGTTGGGATCTCAGAATTCTTCTTTAAAACATGATTTTTTTTTTTTTTTTTCCCTGAGAAAAGGGATATCTTAGGCCAGCACCTTAGCGAAGATGAAGTCATTTAAAAAGAGGACATGGACACCGAGGGGGAGGAGGTGACACGTGGGGCCATTTGGTCTCCTCAATTTTATTGCCTGGGTCCTCGCAGGTGAGGCCGGGGTTGTATTTGTCTTCTTGTTCTCACTCCTTGTTCCACGTGGCCGCCCAATGTGTCCCCCCCTCGCCCGCGATGTTCTGGAACAGAGCAGAAGTGAGGCCTGTGGGCTGCACTCACTTCCTGGTGTTACTCAGGTGCTGCCTTGGTCTCTCCACACAGAAGCAGCAGGGGTGTCCTCTGAAACTAAAAGCAAAATTTACATGAAACAAATGGAAAAAGAGATTTCATCTGGGAGTTTTTTCAGAATGGAATGCGTAAGTGTTAAAACTATAAAATAATTACTGTTGCTATCATTTGTAAGCCGGTTGTGGATTTCAACAACCATTTTGCTGACTTTTTTGGCAGCAAGTGTGAGTTTTCCTGTTCAATTAGACCTTTGGGAATGCTCTCAAAATCCCATGGAATCATCTGACTCCCTACAGGAAAACACTGATTGGTATTAATTTTCATCCCTTCCCTTTTGATGCTGAAGTAGACTGAAGCACTTCCTGCTTTTCTAATACAGTCTTTTTCTGTCCACCTTTTCCCCATCCCAAATGATTATAGCATTTCCAAATGTAAGGGGCTAGTTGTGAAAAATGAAGGAATAGAGTCCTGTTACAAGCTCAAATGTCGAAGGAGCCCAAGTGGGAAACATAAATGTGCTTTTAGTAAAAATCTGGACATGTTGATTAGTGGTGACTTCAGAATTTAAATAGCCTTGGTAGGTTGAAACTAGAAGAAATTGTCCTCCTCTGTATGCACTTGTAGCTAAGTAGTGGAAGAGCAAACAACTTTTAGATGGATCTCAAGTTCATTAAAGCTGCTTAGTGATAGTCTGGAGCATTTGAATATATATTTCAATTTGATTTGAAATGGCATTATAAAATATTTCTGTTATGCCAAACTCAGAAAAACATAAAACAGCATATAGACAATTATTTTTATATCTTTGTTAACACTGTAGAGAGCTTTTTGTTTTTAATTTTAGCTTAGTGTGTTTAAGATACTCAAATCTGTGTTTTATTCCTAATGTTAAAAGTTTACTTGGCCTAATTTAATTATTGTTTTATTTTTAGGTTTAGAATGACTTTCATTAATCTTTTTTCACCCTGAGACTTTGTCATTGTCAACATAGAACTTATGTTTAAAACAAAAATCACTGAGTTTTGAAACTCTTGGTATTATATTTACTTGCTCAGATTATGACTCCCACAAAATTAAATTGAAACTGCAAGAACAACTGGTACGAATGGCATTCTGTTCTTTTTGGACACTGCAACTCGATGGCTGTAACGAAAAGTAAGCATAAATCCATGGAGAAAAATGTAGGATAGGTTGTCCCTTCTCTGTCTCTAGCATACTCCTTTGTTAGGTGGTTTGGCACTTGAGGGTAAGGAGGCTCAAATCTTTTGTGGGTATTGCCTCGTATAACAAATCTTTGGAAATATAGCTCTAAACCATTGGAAACAGAATTTAACACAGTCAATGTTTCTCTTTTGATAAGAAAAGTTTAATCAACTTTTCCAAGTGTGATTTAAAATAAGTGAGGTTTTTGAATATTTATCCAATTGACATTGATCTTTGAGTTACAAATAGGGCTGTAAAAGAAAGCCAGATTTCAGCTTTCCTTTTGTAGGATGACTTAATGAATGTACTTGAATGATCAAAAGAATTCGAATAAGTAGGGCAGCCCTTGTAAGATTAAAAAAAATGAAAAGAGTTTGAGGACTCACTACCTGAATTATCTGATGAAGAGACTGGCACATTTAGAGAGATAACTACGTTACTACGGTGTGAAGAATCCGGACCACATGGGATAGAATGGAAGACTAGCTCATCAGCAGCCTGGATAATTTAGTTAACCAGTGCTGACTTCACAGTGAGGTAATGTCATAGATAAGAATACTTAGTTCTAACTGTAGAATAGTTCCCAGGCAGCAATTTGCAGAATTGTTTGGTATTTCTAACGATAAAAGATGACGTAAGAGACTTGCATGAGACAATTATATGGGAAAAAAAAATTTTTTTGAATGTTCTGAAAATAGTAAAAGAAGCAATGTGATGGGAAGAAAATGATAATCAAGGAAGGACCTCAGGTAAAGTTGAATATTAGAAACAGCTTGCTTTATTATTATTTTTTCTTCATTCTGGAAAACATTGTTTTGAATTGGGGAAGGAGAATGAATCTTTACAGATTGATGATTTATTTAAAAATTTGCTTATTTTGCACCTCCTGTATTCATGAAATAAATTACAGTATCTAACTCTAACCCAAAACGCTCTATTCCCAGATTGCAAATTAAATTTTGTTTTTTCAAATTTGGCTCAAAATGTTAATATCACATAGATCCTCAGAACTCCCTTTTCTGGGTTTATTTACCAGGGTACTTTCCTCTGATTAAAAACTACAGAGAAAAGTCTGCCCTTAGAAAATCACATGATATCTTTGATCTATAAAGAAATGCTCATTCATTTCTGAATCCCCCTTGTGCCCAGTTTAGTGCCTTAATATGTATTTCACTGATTGATAACCTAAATCTGCAAGGAGACCCAAAGTAAGAAAAGTGAAGAAGCTAAAAAGAGAAGTCTAGAACACCTGGTTTCTAGTATCGGTTCTTCACATTCAATTCAATTACCAAAAGATTTATTCAGCTTCTTGTATATGCAAGGAATTGTAGTAAATATTTAGGTGCAAATAAAGAGTTCAGCTTCTAAAAAATGCATAGCTGCAGTTTGGTAGTACACGATGTAATGTTATAGCTACAAATTATAGCTAGCAGAGAAGAAAAATTAGCAAGTTTGTAAATAATCATTTTAGATATACTTTAACTTCTAAAGCTATTTACCTAAGATCCTGCCTTTATTATATGTCACGAGTGACTTCATATGGCCTCAAGTTTGCATTTCAGTTTGAAAGGCGGGCCTCCCTAAAACTTTCACATGCTAACAGCTGTAATTATGGTAGAAGGCCTTCTTTAAAAAGTAATTAGCCTTCAGGACTTAAGTGTAAACAGAACGCTAATTCATTTAGATGGTTAATTGGTCTTCCGGGTAAGTGGTCTTAGCATGGCTTTCCTCTTTTAGCTATCCTGTATTTATGTGTTGAGTACAGTGTGTTGACTCAGTGGGATGAGGTTTTGCAAACTCTTGCTGACTCAAGAATTTCAGCTTTTAATTCTCTAGTAAAAACCAATGCAAATAAATCTGAAAACATGAGAATATCAAGTAAAATTCTATGGTGAAATCATAACATTTGACTTTTTCTTTGTAATTATGGGGACTGTATTACCTGGTTCATTCATGTTATTCTGACATAATTATTGATAGCACCCCCTTTCACACTCAGGAGTATTTTGATTTGGAGATAAATTATGTAGTCATCCTAATCATAATCAAAAATGACACAACAAATATTGATTGCTGTAACTAAAGGTGTGGAAAAGATTGGTTACATTTTCCAGTGATCCCAATGACAAATGTCAAGAAACTTCTCCTTACTGCCATAAAGATGGTTAATAGTGGATGACATTAAGTTTAAAAAGTCGTTTTTTATAAAAGGATTACTGCTATACCAGGAATTTTGTCATTGCCTTTGCCAAGTTTCCTCATCTGCCAATCACTTTTGCTCAAAAAAAAAAAAAAATTATTGGGTTTGATAGCTGCATGTCTTTGTGTTGCTGTGGTTCCTGTCTTATAGATAAGTTGCATGGGAGGTGTGTCTGATGTTGTTTTGAATTCCTTAATGGTTCTTCTGTTTGGTTACTCCAGTTCTTCACACTGTGCAATGGAAGTTAGGCTTGCTGCTAGCCATTTTCCCCACATGTGCACCTAAACAGTCCTGTTTAAGTAGTACATATCACACTAATTTAACAAATATGGGACGAATGCAGTGGCTGGCACATAGGAGGCATTCACAAATATTTATTGAATGAACAAATACCAGCCCTGCCTTTGATTGTGTGTGGGTGCTACCAGCTAGGAAGAGGGAGAGAAGAGAAAACTCTGATATCAGGTAGATTTTGCCCTTAAGGAGTTAACAGTCTCCAAGGGGAAGATGTAAATAAATAACCATAACTGAAAGTCAGAATCATTAAGTGCCAAAAGAATCTCTAAGCGTGAGTGGGAGGTCCAGCTCCCTGAGGCTGGGGAGGGGACATAGGGAAAGCTTGAAGAGAAGACGACTTTTGAATTGAGCATTTCCCCCCAGTTCAGGGTTAACTTTGGCCCCCTTGAGTCCCGTGAATGTGGAAGGACCCTCCCTCTGTCAGTCGCTGATATTGTGCACACGCTTTTTTTTTTGGCTGGCTAACAACTTTCCCCTCACGGTTAATGACTAATCCAAAAGGGCATTAGCTCACTTCGCAAATATGAGTATTATAATATGGCAAAACGTGACTCTAAAAGCTACCAATCTATTATGATTCATTTTAGTTACGAAGTTGAAATACGGCAGTCGCATTAAAAGAGAAGTGAGTTCATTGCCACCATTTCATCCAAAGCATAAATAAAATAAAATCGTTCTACTTTAAGAAACTTAAAGTGAACATGGCTTAGTGGCTGAGCAATCTCGTGATACAAAGCATTTAACATGAACAGAACATGCAGATCCTACTTTTTTTTTTTTTTTTTTTTAGTGTATCGTTGCTCACACCGAGACAGACTGTTCTGCTACCAATAGCACCGGGGCCTCCCACGAGCCGACGGGCTCTGCAGGATGCACGCACGACCTACAACCCGCCCCCTGAAAAGGAAAGTGGGGCCGGGACGCGGGGGTGGTGGTGGTGGTGCGACAAGGGCTGCAAGAGGGAAAGTAACCGGAGCCTGCCGTTCCGGGGGACCCGCCCCTCCCACGAGTCTCTCTCGGGGCTCCGGCCCCGCCCCCACTCTTATTCGGGTCGCCACCCCCCGGAGCTGAAACTTTGTAACCCGAGCGCGGGCTCTGCGCTCCTCCCTGCCAGGGCGGCCCGGAGGGCGGCGCAGGAGGTGGGACCTGCGGGCGGGAAGGCTCGGGGACGCCAGCGCACGCGGAGCGGGGACCCCAGGAGAGCGCGCCGCCGAGGGGAGGAGCGCAGGGGAGCCGATCGCGCGCCGGGAGGGCTGGGGACGTGGTCTCGGGCCGGGAGGCTCCCGCGCACAGCCGAGGCCGGGGGGTCTGGGGCCGCACCCCGCGGGCCCGCAGCTGCCGTCACCCAGGAGCGGCAGCTGTGCCCGGGGTCCCAGCGGCGGCGGGAGCAGGCAGAGGAGCTGCAGCTGGACGGTGGCAGCTGGAAGAGGAACCGCACAGCTGTCCCGTGTCCCGGCCAGAGGGCCGCGCTCCCCTCGCTGAGCCGAGCTGGGATGACCCGCTGACCGCGGCCATGCAGCCTTGACCGGGACGCTCCGGCGCGCAGGGGACGAGCCGCGGGGCGTGCCCTCCCGGAAAGGGGCACCGGGGCGCAGGCAGCGGCTCTACCTCCGACTCTAGCCCAGCGGGGAGCGAAGCTACCTACCATGGAACCCGTGACCAAGTGGAGCCCCAAACAAGTGGTGGACTGGACTAGAGGTGAGCGGGCCTTGGGGAGCCCGGAGTCCTCCAGCCCCGGGAAGATAGGGTCGGGGGTGCCCGGCCACTCCTGCAGGCGAGAAGCAGCGAGAACGCAGCGCGGTGACAATGCAAACTTCTGCCCAGTGGCCTGTGCGCCCCTCTCTCTTGTGCTGGCTCCGGGTTGTTCCGTTCCGGGGTGCGGGTTGTGACAAGCCAAGGGGAGCCCCATCTTTAAGCCAGGGGGTAGGGGTGGCCTTTCTGTGGAGGGTGAGGGCTGGAGATGCCGATCTCGGGACTCGGGGCGCCCTCCCCGCCCTCTCCGGGTGCGGTGCCCGGCGACCTGGCTGCCTGTCCCCGAGCGCAGTGGCACAAGGCGCCTTTGTGTGGGTGACTCCCGCCGGACCTCGTAAATTGCAGCCTGCCCAGAGCCATCCCCAGGCATGACGGGGCGGTTGGGCAGGTGAAGGGAGACTCCGGCGGCCGGCCGAGCCTGTTTTTTTTGGAGAGGGCGAGAGGGCGGCTCAAGAGCCAACTCCGGGGCGCTTGCGCCGGTGAGAAGCCTGCAGCCTGGACGCCCCGGGAAGGCGCCAGTACCCCCAATGGCGCAGCAGTTTTAGGCCACTTTTAAGCACAGGGAAGGAGAAATCTGTTTTGAGCCCGTGTCTTGAGTTATGCAGAATCTGGGATGAGAAGCAGCGGGTGGGGTGGGGATGGGCGGTGGAGCACGGTGGAAGCTGGTGCCTCCTGGCTGCCTCGCCTACTTTTTAGTGCCTCCCCCAAATTTTTAGAGTCTACCAGCTCTCTTTGTACTCTTCCAAGAGAACAAAGTCCAAGGAGAACAACCTATGGATTTTCATGGGTTTCTCCTCCGCCCCCCCCCCCCCCCCCCGCCAATGTCTCTGTTTCAAGTTACTTCTTTTTTTCTTCTGTCTACTCTTTCAGGTGAGGAATGGTGTCCTTTCTCAGTAATAATAATAATATCTAGAATTGTATAGCGCATTACATTTGCTAAGAGCTCTCTCTCTTTTTGCCCTTGGTCATCACAGTAAGCCTGTGAGGTAGGTAATACTGGTAAGACCAGGTCATCTTTCATACTGTCTCACCCATGGCTGCAGCATAATGCAAACTGGTCATTTCTACATTTCATTTCTCATGACTGTGGCTTACGCATGGGCCACGTGGGATGGGATGTGGTAGGAGCTTGGGATGTGTCAGTGGGTTATGTCTTACCATTTCCTCCTCCTCTGAGAAAAGGGAAAGAATACATCCTCCTTGAGAAGGGGTTTGTCAAGTGACCAGAATTTCCTGGATTCTTACATACAGTGAAGATGAAAACAGCACATACTTGTGCAGTGGTGACTAGGTTTGCTGGGTAAAGAGTAAATAACATTGTTTGTGCTTGGTGTTTGTAGCTTTTATAAATAAAAGCTCCTAGAATTTTAGCTTTTTAAGTTACAAAAGCTATGAATGTCCAATACCCTAGTGTGAAATGAAGTGTATTCTTCTATTTAAGATACACCAAATTGCCTAGCTAGAAGCTTGCCAAGAGTGAATTGATGATCTGTTTCACCTGTATGTCCGTCATAGAGGCAACTTAAGAAATTGATCATTTCAGCCACTCTTGACCTCTAAGAGCTACTCTGTCCAGTACTACAGACAGTAGCCACGTGTAGCTCTGTAACTCTTGAAATGTGGCTAGTCAGAATTGAGATATGCTGTAAGTATAAAATACACATGGCATTTGAAGACTTGGAGTGAAAGAATGTAACATATCTTATTAACAATTTTTATTTTCATTACATATTGAAAGGTAGCATTCAGGACATAATGAGTTAAATAAAATATATTGCTAAAATTAACTTCAACTGTTTATTTTTACCCTCAAGTGTGGCTCCTAGAAAATTTAAAATTACTCATGGGTCACTTTTGGGGTTTATATTATGTTTCTATTGGACATTACTGCTCTAGAGCAAAGAAGGGGTTACATCTTATCACTCTTTGGCTTTCTTGAGCATCAGCAAGCCTACTTGATAATGTACATCCAGAAAAAAGGTAACAGGCACACAGCAAGATTATGGAGTGAGATTTTCACACTCTTAAGATTTGTCTTTTTAAAAATATTTTTGGTCCCTCTTGGAATTGGGAGAGGAGTGTAATTCACATCCTGTTGTATTTGTTTGGCAATTAAAAGGAAGAGCAGATGAAAATGTCTTTTCGGTATCCAATTGCTTTGATGGCATGATTTAGTTGAGATGGCTTTCATTGAGGAAACTCTTGGATACTTATTAGGTACATACCTAATGTGGCTAGCACTTGGCAGCTTTATACAAAATACTTGTGCCTTTTCGGACCCTTAAGTACAGCCTTATAGAAAGACCTGAATACTTTCTGTGTTAGAATCTAAAAAAGATAAAAGGAGTGAGTGTATGGCTAACTCTTAGATGACAGGAGGCCACATTCTCCCAAATTACGTAACACATTACTTGAATATTTCTCATAACAATGATGTACAAGTATTGACTTTTTAATAAACTATTGACTTGTGCAAACTTGTTTGCTTATAGGACTATTTTTAGCTGTCTTCGCTATCTCGCTACCCAACCCCCATTTTATAAATACATTCCACTGATAAGCAGCTCTTCATGTAGACTTTGCTACTCTTGGAGTTGCATGAATATGGCTATGGTGATTATGAGCCCTGTAGAAAAGCCTTAGATTTAAAGCTACCTCAACATGGCCATCCATCTACAGTGATTTCATGATGATGTTATTAAGACAGATGCGTGCATTAGGAAAGAAGTTGCTGTCTGCAGAATGGAACTAATTCATCTGGCTTAAATTATTCATCTTTAGCTACACCGTCACCAGTTTTACCATAATATTCATAAGTCCTCAGTAAATGTTAGCAATGTGTTAGGCACAGGTCTAAGCATTGTACTAATGTTAACTCATTTAATATGCACAACCACCTTTTGAGGCAGGAACTGTTATTTCCATTTTGCAGTTGAGGAAACTGAGGCACAGAGAGGTTAAATACTTTGAGCAGTGTCACCTAGCTAGGAAGTGGCAGAGTAGCATTTGGCCCCAGGTGATTTGGCTTCACTCTACCACTTCTCAGGAGTTTCTTCCCAAGGCCACACCCAGACCACACTGAGAATCTTAACCACATTTGTGAATAGATCTTCAGGATTCTCGTGGTGTGAATTATTAATATCATATGCTAGTAGAGAGTTGTCCAGTATATGTATGCCTTATTCTACATATTTTGTGTGTGTCAAAAGATTATTTGTAAATTAAATTAATTCATAATTCATGGCACCTTGCCAGTTAAATAATTCAGTAAAAGTATTTGCAAAGCAAATGATCTTTTCCAGCATGTAGGTCAGCTACACTAACAGAAAACCCAGTGGATTAACCAAATGGGAGTTTTTTTTGTTTTGTTTTCTTCTCTTGTAAAAGACATCTGGAGATGGGCAATGCAGGGCTGGATGGGGGCTTGCTCCCTGGTGCTCTTAGGAGCCCAGCTCCTTCATCCTGTTCAGCCGTTCTTAGCGCGTGGCATAGCATGTGGCAAAGCACATGCTGTTCATTTTCATACTTAGTGCCTCAGTGCAGGGTGGCTGCTCAAACCTCCAGTATTGCGTTCCTCTTCCAGGCAGGAGAAGACCAGTAGAAGACAAAAGGCTGGTGGCAGCTGAGTCTTTCCCTTTAAAGAGCTCTCTGAGAAACTCCATCAAATGACCTGGCTTACATGTCAGTTTCCAGAACTGTCCTATGGCCACATCTTGCTGCAAGGGAGGCTGGTCACTGTAGGGGTTTGTTGTTGTTGTTGTTTTTTCTTAAGTTGAGTACATCGTGGTCCTGAGAAAATTGGAGTTTGGTCATTAAGGAAGAAGAGAATAGATATAGATAGGCAGCCAGTAGTGTCTGCCACATGAGAATCCACATGTACCGATTTTCATAGATCAGTTTGCAAAGTAGGACACATGACACAATTTCCCACTTTCATCCAGGCCATAGGTCAGCTCTGTTCTAGAAATAGTGTTAGGTTTTCATTGCTGTCAAGTTTTCTCAGCTCACAACCTTAGCTTATATGAGGTCTTTGTGTCTGAGCTTGATTTACATATTAAAAGTTGCATTGTAAGGTGCAGTTATCCCAAGTTGTGTTTCTGCTTTCTGGCTGTTGGGAGTGTCTTCAATAGTGTGTTGTTGACTGAGTACATCTATAAAACCCAGCTTTCGTCCCAGAAGAGAAGTCTGTCTAGCCAGCTTCTGGCACTGCTAGTGTTGTGGGTCACATTTCTACGGCCAACCAAGAGGAAAGGGGGCTTTCTTGCTCCAGGTCCAAGCCTGTGGGACTCTGTCATCTGGCCGTGGGCACTGCCCCTTTCCTGTAATGTCTGTTAGTATATGGCATGTCAGCAGTCTTAAAGAGCCCCACCATTTGGTTATGGCTGGAATTTCCATGATAACTTTAGAGATCTGGTACATTGTAGTTCAGCTACAAAGTACTGCCTCGCACTGTTGGACCCTTCCTGCTGGCATCCCCTTTTGTAATCCCGATTCCAGTTCAAGTCGTGCCTTTTCTTTTAGCGTGTGTGGTCACCGCAAAAGGGAGTCTCTTTTCTTTCAGCAGCTGTAGGTCTGCCGTTTGGCCACAGGTCAAGAAACTCTTCCCTTCCTTCCACGCTGTCCCTTGTTCTATTTTATCTCTTGGACTCCAGCGATAGTTTTCTTAATCACAATAATAGCAAAACATTGATTGAAGCGTTTATGGTGTGGCAAATGCTATTCTAAGTGCTTTATTTAGATTTCGTCGTTTAATCATCAGAAAACCCAGTGAGGCCTGTGCACTGTTACTAGCCCCTGGTAAAGACACTGAGGCTGAGAGGGAACTTGCTCAGGGTCGCAGAGTTGCAGGTGGTGGTGCTGTGGGCGGCTGTCCTCCGCTTCTCCGCTTGGTCACTCCCATGACTCTTAGCAGGCACAGGAGCCTGGTGCAGGAGCATGTGGGCTCCGTAGTCAGGCTCAGTTTGCCTCCCAGTTCCGCCTCCAACTGTGTGATCTTAGGTAATAAATTACTACTCCTTGTTTTTATTGCTTTCTCTCTTCTTTTATCCTGTAGCTGCAGGACATAAAGTGCTCTTGGAGCACTCAGGTCTGTCATAAGGTGGATTCCTACCATCCAGGGGCACCAGTCAGTGCCAAAGAGATTTTTTCTGCCATCTCCCAACTGCTCAGAGGATCCAGGGTGGAACTGGTAGCTGATCAGGAAGGTTCTTGATTAACTGAGTGAGAAATGCCTCTTGCCAATATCATGACCTTTCTCTGGGTAAATACATTCAAAACATGTTCCCTCCACTTTTTGTTAAGGGTAACTTGATGTCCAGTGAACATGGCATTAGGATGGCTCTTGCTGTTGATTGCTGGCACCTGGTCTGTGAGCAGTGGCATCAGTGTCACCAGGGTGTTTGTTATAGAGATGCAGAAACTCAGGCCTGCTAAATAGAGTCTGCATTTTAACGAGAGATCCCTGGTGATTTGTGCACCCATTACGGTGCGAGAAGCACTGTCCCAGCACACAGCTGCAAACGTGTTCCCAGACCTTGCTGGCAGGTCCTGCTACTGCAGTATTGGGCTGTCTGATCTGACCTGTGCTCAGTCTATTTTATTTAAGTTCCAGAGGGATGATATTTAATTTGAAGATGTTTGACTTGGCCACTAATTAAAGCAAAAAAGCAATCTTAGGGTGTGTGCTTATATTTATAAGCACCACCTAGCAACAGCGTCAGGTAATTCTTAACAAGCTAAATGAAGCGTTTCCCCTGAGATTTCCTACCTGTTCTCTGAAACTTGAAGAGTTCTGAAAACAACTTTTTAAAAAAAGCATTCTTTAAGACAAGTAGAAGGAAGGGGAGTGGGGTGAGCAGTGGTCACTGCGGTTGAAGCTCATTCTCAGGATCCTCAGCTGGACTTGGGAGGACCAGGTAGGCTTATGGCCAGTTGCACTATCCTGTGAGTCTGTGACTACACAGGGTTTGCCTAAACACTTAGCTGAGTTTTGGTGGAGATTTCATTGCTGATGGAAAATGACACTGAATGTCATTTCAGGAATGAATAACCAGGGCAGCTCTCAAAATTTGAAGTATGTGTTGTGCCAAGGCCAGAGTGCCTCAGTCCTGGATCCATGGAGGGTGGGAGGTGACCTTCTCATGCCTGGGCTCCATCCATCAGACTCCCTTCTGGTGTTCAGCTCATCGTGTCAAGCTCTGAGGGCCCCTCTTGTCTGTGTCACCAGCCTGTGATGCTGTCTTTCATGCTGACCATTCCTAGTCTGTTGTGTTTCAGCTCTGTGACATTAGTGTTCTCGCCTTGCTTTTTCTTTTTGCTCTCATTTCATGCTGTTTCTGCAGTTTCATCATTGGCTTAGCCATTATGTGGGCTTTAAATGAATAAACCAAGTTTTGTTTACATGAGCCCTGCAGAGCGCTTCCACGTTGTTCTCATGGGACTTTCCCCAAGCCTGGACATGCCCAGAAAAACATCTCCACTGCAGATGAGCAGAATTGAGGCTTTTGGAAGGTAAATGAGTCGTCCAAGGTCTGAAGGTTAGGAGCTGGGACCAGACTCCACAGGCATCTGTTCTCTTGTTCTGTCCAGTTCTGGTTCCTCCTCCAGTCAAGGTGGGTGCCCCTAGTTCCCACCTAATCAACAAGCGTGGGAAGAGGCAACATCAAGGAGCTTTTGTCTTTCCTGATCATACCTTCAGGATTTTCAGTCATGGGGCACATTCCTTTTCTTTTTTTTTCTTTTTTGCAGTATGCAGCTTATGCAGAGACTTAGATTTTTTTGAACTGGACCTTTTAGCAGTTGGGACCCTTACCACCAGTTATTTATTTTATTGTAGTTTGTTGATTGTGCTGTATTGTTTCAGAATGCAGCTCAGCAATGGAATGAATCATTTCTCTTTTTGAGTCTCTAATTTTTATTCTTATGTTAAGTGTCATATTGCAAATATCTTGTCTGTGTGATACGATTAGCATTTCTATTGGGTAGAATCATACACGTATACATACATGCGTTTAACTTTCTTAAACAACACTTGGAATTTTTGTGGCCCCATTTCCTGCTTGCTTTTGATTCTTCACAGTGTATTCATTTTTAATACTTTGGGAGAGAAGGAGACACAGCTATGGTGGATCATACGTAGGCTTTGGAGTGAAATAGTCCTGGATTCAAATTCTATGTCTGATGCTAACTGGTTCCAAAGCTTGGGTGAGTGTCTTATCTTCTCCAAGCCTATCTACAGTTTCCTCATCTGTGAAATGGGACCGATACCCAGTTTAGAGGGTTTTATTTAGAATTAAAAGAGGCAATATAGAAAAAAGCACTTTGCATAATATATGGTATATAAATGTTTATATGCTTATTATTAATGATTAATTCGTAATAACTGCAGGTTAACTGACGGTATAATTGGA